>NW_027491419.1:0-105887 GCF_021521415.1 Bidens hawaiensis
GTTTCTTATGTATCCAAGATTTTTGTAGATGATTATCAATGATCTACAGCCTGATTTGATTAAAGATCTAGATGATGTTATGAAGCTTAAGCACATGAATGATGAGATGATGAGACGTTTTAGGTCTTACAGAGGTCAGAGTCTTGTTGAACGTCCAAAGTATAAGCGTTTGATTGGTCACCTTGCAAACATTGATTATCAAGAGCCACCTAATGATCATTGGGCTCATGACGATTCTGATTCTGGAAATGACGATGGTGGAAATGGTAGAGATGATGGTGGGGATCGTGGTCCAGGACCACATACCGAGCTAACGTATGAACAAAAACGTAAGCATAAAGGGAAAGAACCGATGCAAGAAAAAGGGGAGAAACAGAAGAACAACGGGTTCAACGTGGTTCGGGAATCGAGATACCAAGTCAACTGTTCGAGCGATCGACTCCTCCAGTATCTATTTTAGCTCCTATTTCTACATCTCCAATGCCTCAAAGGATTCCGAGATCACCGACTCCGATTCATATGCCGGTATCCTCCAGTTCCTCCTTCAATGACGTTGATGACTACTACAAGACCAGATCCAGTATTTGGTGATGTTCTTCAGACAGTATTGGCTCGCATGCCTACACCACAGCCAACTACTCCAGTGACTCCAAGCTACACCAACACAGTTGCCAAGACCTGAGCATTCCTTTATGGCTTTCAATCATCCTCAGGGTCCCATGCAACCAGTACATCCTAATTTCTATGGTATGACTCCCCAAGCTCAGTGGTTTCACATGATGAATCTGTTGCATATTCAACAGACACAGATGCAGGCTGACAGAACTGCACACGAGCTAGCACAGAGGAATATGTACCGACATATTCAATTCGTTCAACCTGAACAAGGAACTTCGAGCCCTTGTTGCTACTCAGGGGGAGAGAATGGATAAACAAGATGAGATCATCCTTCAGCTCACTTGTAAAGATGATGAGTTGAAGAGGTTAAAGAATGATGAGGATGATCAGGATGGAACTGGTGGAGTAGATCAGCAACCGGGCGGTAGTTCTGCACCGTCGGCAGGTCATAAGGGTTATACGAGTGCTGGTGGTGGGTCTGGAGATCGTAATTTACAGATAGTGCCATACAAGGATTACATAAGAGCCAAGCCGATTGACATTATTCCAGCTAACGTGATTTTGTTTGTGGGTATGGACGGGGTTGTGTACAGTATGGTGAACGCTGATGAGATCGAAGAGGGCGAGTTTGTAGATCATTCGTTGACTAAAAAGCAAATAGCCTTGCTTCTGTATCTAAATGAAGAGGAGGTTGAGGAATTGGGTAAAAGTGTGGATGTAGATGTTGAGATTGAGGAAAGTACGAATACATGCATTCCACGTGGGAATGTGCCTGAATTTGATGAAGTGGAAGTTGAAGATGTTACTGCTGAGGAGTACCCTGAGTTTTACACCGACAACAACAACAACGACTCAGGTATTCCATTTTTCACTACCGAACATTTTGACGCAGTAGAACGTCGCTTACGAGAAGAGTTAGAGAAATGGAACAAAGCTGCAGAGACAAGTCACCTGTCAGCAAAAGAAAAAAAGAGTAAATGTGCTTTGGGTGGTATATTCGAGCATAATGTAATGAAGATGAACAAGATGATCGAGACATTTCGTTATCACGAACAGGAGGAAGTCATATTGCCAAAGGCTCGAGCGACAGCATATCAGATGAAGAAGTACAAGCCAGTCAAAGATGTGAAAGGTAATTTGGTTGCATGGCAGTTTGAATCTGAGCTTAAGGTATATATCGTGAATTGGGAACATGGTATAATTTATTTCAAACGCCCACACGATATCTTATCTATGCCAAGGTGGGATGTTAGAACACTAGCCAACAAATCGTTCATGAATCCCGGGAAAGATCAGTGGGCTGAGTGGTTCTACGCTCATTTATTGTATGAAACCCGTTATGGTTTCAAATTCTTCAAGCTGCAGGTGCCGACTCATAAGTATATAGATGAGGTTGATCCCCGCACTAGCTGGAGAAAGATGATCCTACAGGTTAAGCCGCCTAAGACGATGAAGAGGGCACCGATGAAGACATTCCCTCAGAGTCTATTCACGTCGTTCAACTACTGGTATTATGATAATAAAACGAGTGAAGTGGTTATCGTATTTGGTTCCGGTTCAAACACGGACACTATACGTGTGATTGATCCGATGTGGCTTGTTAATTTATCTGAGTCTGACAACGATGCGTTATTTACAAGTCAGATCATATTTGCTAATGTATGCGACTACGAGCTTGCTATGCAGTTTCAGAAGGTTGTTCGAGTCTGTTATGCATACAAGATTCATAGTTGTGTGGACTGGAAGACGAAGATGTTCCAGCATTGAAGAATAAAGAGCTCGATACGAGGGGGAGTTTGTTGATACACGGATTTGGTGTCCGCAGCTGTTGGAATAGGCTAGGGCTAGTTTAGTCTTTACACTTATAATGTATAAAGGCTCATTCGCTAAGCATGTTTAGCGAATGAGGCCTCATTCATATAAGACTAGGCTATTCGTTAATGTAAGAGCCCATTCGTTACTACAGTGTAACGAATGGAGGCTCATTCGTTAAGGTATACCCATTCGCTAAGGATGTTTAACGAATGGGGCTATGGAAATACCTTATTCGTTAACCTTGTTAACGAATGAGAGGTCTCATTCGTTACTACAGTTCTAACGAATGAGACCAGCCTATAAATAGGCCTTCCATAGTGTTATTGCATTGAGATCTATGCTATATTTATGTTTATGTAACGTTATACTGCCGGATTCTCTCCAGGCTTAATGTATTGATCTCCATTAATGTATTGAACACGACTTAACGTATCGATTTGCGACTAGATTCCTGGCTCGTAAACATTCATGATAACGTTTTTTCAATTATGGACATGTGCAAACGGGATAATGTCTCAGCAACCCGTGCTGGCCCCGCCTGGGTTTGTCAAACCAATAGTACTATTCACAAGCCACCGGCTCAAAGTTAATCATTGTGTTAGTGGGGACTTTCATGTGTTAGCACTTAGATAATTCACATCATCATACGTTTCAGATAAGTATATGGATATTAACAAACTTGCCTTTACCCCAAAAGTTCGTAAAACAGTTCAAAAAGTGGGGTCATGAAACTCACTGTTTAGTAGATAATCAGTACTGAGTCAGCTCGTTGTTTGCTTGATTCACTATCACTAGTTCCTATAATCAATATTATAATAATATTAATATTTTAATCTTATTATAATTTCAATACTAAACTGGGCTGTATATCTAATCTGGGTATAGCTGGAAAGTCCAGAAAGTGTCAATGGGCTTAAGTTGTGATGTTGTTCAATGTCTAATACTTAAAATCGAACTTGGCTCAGTTTCCCCCCGTTTTCCCAGTTGGGCCAAGTTGTTTGTTTATGCGTTCAGAATACAGTTATGGGGAAGTAAACTTGGGTAAATGTGTTGGTCGATAAAATGATTAAGTTATAAAGAAAGATCACACATTGGGGTTCCGAATTCGCTACGGGACCCGTTTCCTTTTATTCAGTTTGATTTGAGGAGAAATGCGCACAATCTATCCAGATTGTCCAGGTTCTTCATAAAAAGGTTCGTTTTTACTTAATTAGTCAAAAAATATGATTTTTGATCACTCTTGGTGTTTTGATATTCCCGCAGGTTCGTTAATCACGAACTTGCCGATTTTTGTCAGAATTGAATTTGTTTAATCTTCAAATTAGCATAATTAATTAACCGTTAATCATTAAATTATGAAAATTTAGCCACTTATCAAATAAAATATTTAGATTTTTATAAAAATATTTCTGGAATTATTTACCGGTTTATTAATTTATAAAAATTCATTTTACCTGCTAAATTTAGCTTGAAAATCGTCTGTTTATCCCAAACGATTTCCAAAAATTCCACAAAAATTCTTGAATGCTCAAATTATATCGCAAAACAATATATATCAATTCCACAATGTAACAACCTTGTTCAATATTCTTTTCGGGCCAAATTCGACTATAAAAATTCAATTAAACGCGAATGCACAAAACCTACTTAGGCTTCTCCAAATATTCCCAAATTTCATATGTGATCAAAATATACCAAACCTGAGCTCCCCAAAAATGTTCATAATTTATAAAGCATTTTAACTATTTTTCCCAATTAAACATCCCAATTAGGTAATAAAGCCAAATATTCTCGGATGGTCAAAAAATTACCAAATTTGGACAGGGACTCATTGATATGGTCCCTGATGTCCCTGCAAAATTTCAAGACCTAAAAATATGCACATCACAACCTAACCTAAACAGCCCGTAAACGAGTGTTTCGGCATTACCTTAGCGGGTTTGGCTCGTTTTCGCCTTTCTAATCAAGGTTTCAGGCTCTTGTGCTTCTATGCAGGCTAGATACAAGTCCTATATCACAAACCAAGCAAATTTTCATCAATATAACAACCCTTTACTTAGGGTTTCGGATAGGGTGTAAAAACGAACTTTTGAACCGCAAAAATACCGTTTCAACCCTCTAATCCGTGTTTATGGCCAAAAAAAACTATCAAACCAGGTTCCTTACCATGTGCATGATCAAAACATATTTATGAACCATTTTTTAGGAATTTTACATTGTTAGGAATGATTTTTGACAATTAAACCATGTTTTTATGATATTAAACATGATTAAAACTTGTTAAACATGATGAAATTAATGAAAATTACCTAGGGTTTTGAAAGCTTGCTGAAGAAGATGAAGTTCCAGAAATGTTTTCCCAAATTTTGATGTTACAAAATATATCTAAGTATTATATATATTAAATATACTAAATAATAGTAATAATAATAATAATAATAATAATAATAATAATAATAATAATAATAATAATAATAATAATAATAATAATAATAATAATAATATCAATAATGGCGGCCGCAAGGGGTTGGGCTTCATTTTAGCCCATATTTCCTCAGTTTCGTGCCTAGACTTGAAATCCCGACTCCAAATTTATTTCGGGCTCGGTTTTTGGTGCGAAAAATATATCGGGTGCGACAAACAACGCGAAAACGAGTGTTTTTTGGCTCTTTTTGTATAAATTTATAAAAACATACTATACACTTGTAAAAATCGAAAATATTTTCACGGATCGCTTAGAACATTTCAAATAAGTGTTTGGTAAGTCTTTTTCGACTTAACGGATGATACAATGCTTGGTTTGTAACTATGTTTCGCGTTTAAATCTATAGCGGGTAGTTAAACGAGCATGTTTTCGTTTAACTTGTTTGCTATCGAACTAAGGCCACAAAACTAATATACTAGCTTATATTAATCGTATATCACTTATAGATACCCCCCGGGATATCTGGGTCATAACCAGACCCGTTCGGTTAATCGTTCGATTGATACGTAATAAGCGTTTAATCGGTAAATCGGTAACTACGTACTGAGGTGTACCTGGTTATGGCTCAAATGTCACACCTTAGTATTTATAAAATCAAGCAATTAGAAGTATTTAAGATTTACATTTTCATTTATACCCTTTATGTTCTTAAAGTTCATGTTTTGCTTAAGCTTAAAAATAAACAAGAAATAGACACTTTTGATAGTACAAGGACTATTATTGCCAAAATTCAAACTTTTCTTCCCCTTGACCAGAGCGCCGCGCGGTGGCAACCACCATGGGTGGTCGCGCGCCACCGTGAGATGTCTGTGCAGATTGTTTTGTTATTTATTGTTTCCTAGTTCGTTTTTGGCACGAAATCACTTATTTTTGGACTAAATCGAGTGAATTAAGCCCCAAGAAACTAAAATAGCCTAAGTACATGTCCATATACATTACCCCTTGCTCAAGAACGAATTTGACTGCTTGTAATGTTGATTTGATCATTAAAACTTGATTCGGTTTCCTAAACGAGTAGAATAGCCGTATTGGTTCGTTTTAGTGCTTCCTATATAAACAACACATATATTATCTTCCACAAACTTTACCTAAACCCTAATTAAGTATTCCCTGCCGTCACCCTCTCCTGGCCATCATCATTTTGCTCGTTTTTTGCTTTATTGTTTGAAGAAACAAGCTTTGTAGGTTGACTTTGCTAATATATTGATCTTTGACTCCACTTTACGGTTGATTCTTTCACTTTCCGGGTAAGTTGTGAACTGTAAAATCATTCATACATATTCCCTAGTCAATAACCTTCAATCAATTTCCATGGTTGAAGGGTGTTGACTGGTCAATTCGTTTAAAACCCATTAAGGGGCAAAATAGTCAACAAGTTTGACTATTCGTTTTCTCATGCTTCTGGTCAGAACCAACGTTCGGCCCAGAAGGATTTTATTCTCGTAACGAAATTTTAAGGATATTGACCAAAATCCAAATTCTGACTCGTTGTTCGGATTCTGGGTAGTACAGACTCGCTTAAATCTTTAAATTAACATAACCGGAGTTATAAACATCCGTTTGGAATGATTTCAGCGGAAACCAGTTCGGCTTTACTCATATTTTCTTATCTCAAAGTTTTAGGTTTAGTTGGTTTATTTCATTCGACGCATTAGAAGACGATATATTTAATTCTTAACTCGTTTATCATTATTATATTCACTTGCTTTCGATTTAAGGTGAGTTTGATCATTCCCCTTTATTTTATTATTTGTAAATGTTTTGGGGACATATGCATACCTATTCATATTTTCTATTATATATATATACACAAACTCGCAAACATAATTATTGCGTGTATATCAATTAAATGCTATTTGCTATTTGCTTATGTGTTTACATTCTATCATGTTTCGGAGAGGTCCATTTGAAGTCTAGCATGTTAGTATAATCATACGCCATCTTAGTAACCTGAGCCCGATTCGCTTGGCGATGGTAAACCGACAATCTCAGTCGGTCATTGTAGCCAATGCCCATTTGCATGGCAATGATTAAATGGCACACTAGCATGTCTATGGTTTGATTGATTATTACTCACATATGTTTGTTTGCGCATTTACATCTATCATATATTATATATACACTGTTATTATTTTCATGAAAATTGGTGATCATCTCACTCAACATTTGTTGACAAACTCTATTCTATTTTCTACGAATATGCATGTTGCAATTTGAATTGAAGTTTGAAGTGACGGACATCTAGAAAAGACCATGAGCAGTTTAGCACTAGTGAAGTTCTTGTAGTGAAAGTTGCTCGGGGCAGCTGAAGTAGAAGATCCGTTAGAGTTGCTGCTTTGAAGCTGGGTCACAATCTTGGGCATAACAGCAGCAAACTCCCTAGTGATTTTAACAGCCAAACGGCGATCATGAGCAGCCGATGGACGACATTGATTACTGCGATGAAGTAGAGAAGACATTCTACAAGGACCAAAAATGAAATTTTAGAAGATGATGGGTAAGTTGCGTGAATGAATTGACGAAAGATGATAGGGAAAATTAATTTAAATAGAATTGTGCTAGCGATTTGAATGGCCCAACTAAATAACGAAACATATCCAATGAGTTGACCTCCCATGAGCTGTCCATAGCAATTTCATGGCCCAACTAAGTAACGCAATATGAATTTTGTGAATTGGGCCTCCCATGAGCATTCCACGGTAATTTATCGGCCCAATTAAAATAACGAGTAACAAACAATTGAGTTGATTGGCCTATGAGCGTTACATGGCATTTAACTGACCCAACTAAATATCGAAATAAAGAATCCAAATATAAGTAGTTGGAGTATCTCGAGAACCACCACGGGTGATACTTCTAACTAAAAATCAAATCGAAAATGAGTTGAGAAATGGATAGTTGGAGTGCCCATGGATTTACATGGATTTTTCATCCTGTCGGACTGGTGCGGGACACGGTTTCCCAACGATTCACGGGGCAACGTGTTAGAGTGCGGAATCCTCTAACACGGCGATTCGGTGGTGATCAACAACGCGCGGTAACGATTCCTAAGACGGTTTGACACCTAGGGACGGAGGAAAGGACCGACACGTGAAGAAACGGGCAGAGAGTATTTCAGCAGAGTGGTGGTTCGTGACTGTGTGTAGAATGTGTGCTCTCGTGAAATTTCCTAAGTTTCGTTTATATATCGAAAACTGGTTCGATCGAATGAGTCTCTCATTCGATCGAACGAGACCTGGTTCGATCGAATCAGTCACTGATTCGATCGAATCAGTTTCTTTTGACATTTTCAGTCCGTTAACTTAGTTTCACGATCGTTATCTTCATATCGAACCATCCTGATAGAACTGGGGACATACACATGACATTTCATGTCCTAACAAACTCCCCCTTGGATCCAGTTCTATTTACTTATAATCAATCGAGTTCTCTTGCTCGATCGTAACTCCCCCTTGGAGTTATCTCACTCTCTATTTTCTCAAAGCTAGTGGTGCGCACAGTTGCATCCACGAACTCCTTTCTTCATGAAGTTCTCCCAAGATCAAATGGTTCAGTCAGTCAGACTTACCATAGGTTCCGCATATCCTGAGAAGCTGTCAATTGGAATTTTAGATAAACATTTAAGCACAATCTATCCCAATGTTCCAAAACAAATTACATTCAACTCAAGAACAATTACAATCAGAAGATTAAACCTTGAATTACAACAAGAAACAAAATAAACATGACAATTAAGCTTCAGTCTCTTGTGCATACTTCTTCTGTTGCTCTTTCCAATTTGATCCTGCATGTATGTCATAGGCAAAGCAGATCCTAATGACATTTCTATACGTTAAAGCTTGCTCCATGTCTTCGGGGGCGTAGAGAATCTCTGTCTTGTACAGCGTGTAGACGTCCTCCCCGTGACAAGTTTGTGAGCCACATAGGATCAAAGATACGAATTGTGCTCCAATTTCCATTGTCGTTGAGCACGATGACTGCTTCATGCAGTCTTCCGTCATAGTACCAATGCCTGAACGCTTTGTAGAAGTCCTGCTTCATCTTTCTTAGAGGAATCTTCTTCATCGTGAGTGGTGGCATGTACTTCAAAACAATCTTTGGCCTGTTGGTGATCGGATCGATCTCCTTTTTACTTGTATATCTCTTTGGCCTCTGTGGAGTGATCATCTTCCATTTTGAGCTGTATTCCATTCGCAATACACTCTGATAATACGTTGCAAATGGAGATGAACTTGCATAAAGCATATCAAGATAGTTAAGACGGTTTAGATCAAAAGTAGGAAGAGTCTTCAAGTCAGTGATACGTTGAAAGTACTCAACCCCTTTTTCTCTCTTGACAGCAATGCAATTAAGATCCTTCAGACACGCCAAGCAATTATTTCACCTGAAGTTCTACGACCCTTCATCTTATAGGACATTGTGTGAGGAATGGTCGGCTTTGCTTGTCGTCTGGACCTTATCTTCTCAAGAATAGCGTTGAAAGCTTTCTTGCACTCTTCAGTTTTCTCAACGAAATCGGCTTGATCTGCATCAGAAGGCTGTTTCATTGTGTTTGACCTTTCGTCAGCCTTCTTCTGTATTTCCTCCTCTGTTACATTTTGAAAGAAGCTTGCCGAGTTAGGAAGATCTTCAGTTTGAGACGTGTAGTACTCTGGATATTCTTCCTGCGTCAAGTCTTCCATTTCGACTTCATCGAATTGAGAGGGATCAGCGGCCGTGGATGATGTTGAGTCAGGTGTAGCAGCCGAAGAAGATGTTTGTTCTGTTGAAGGCAAAGCCAGATACTTGCCTGTTTCTTCATTGTATAGCTCAAACATATGTTCCAGTTCTTCTTCTGTGAAATTGTGAGAAATTTCACCTTCTTCCAAGTCTCCACTTGCGAAGAATTGCTGCTCATCTGGATTGTCCAGTAAAAACGTGAAATATTCCGCTGCTGTTTTTGATTGCAGCGGTTGGACATTAAACGGATCAGCATCACCTGTTTGATTACACAAACACAAAGTAACAACAAATTTAAGTAAACATATGTAATATCATAAACATTAAATACAATATCATTACATATGAAACTAGGTTTACAAACAAATCATTAATTGAAAAGATTTAACATTTAAGTCCTTACTACATTCACTCAAAATACTCTTAACTACCTTCACCTCCATCATCAGAAGAGTCCAGTTCGTCTGTGTCCACATCGACATTGGTTGGACCTTCCAGACGAAGAACATCACCCTTCAGCTCAGTCACTCTTGCTTCAAGGCGTAGATTTGACTCTCTCAGCTCGGTGATCAAAGAACCTTGTTCATTGATCGAAGATCCCTGTTCAGCGACAGTAGCATTTAACTGACTATTTTCAAGCCTGAGCATTTCGTTCTCAGCTTGAAGTTTAGCAATCTGCTCATCTCTGAGCCGATTCTGTTCTTCTTGCTCTGCCTTGAACAGTAACATCTTCATCATCGCCTTGTGCAAATCAGCAAGTTCGGATGCAACCTTTTGAGGTATGGCCATTTCAGGTTGAGCTTGAGGAATAGGTTGTTGAGCTGACTGCGGTGTTGGTGGCTGTGCTGGTTGAGCAGGAGGAGCAGCAGAAGTCCCGACGGATGGTAACATTGAGGGACGCGGTTGATCGGGAAATAAGCTTCGATACTTCCGAGTAACCTTCTTCTTTTGCCTCTTTGCAGGCCTTTCTTCTCCTACATCTATGTCGGCCGGATTTTCCACGGCTCTGACTTCCTCACCAGTTTCCAACTCTTCTTCATTTAGAAACGAATCAGCCTCCTTTTCAGCTTCGGTCCTTGTATCTTCAGGACCGCCACCTCCTCAGTGTCAGAGTCGTCGCTTGATTCCTGCAAAGGTAAGTTTTCGACGTCTGAGTCACTGGTATCATTTCTCCATTTCCTTTTAGGAGGGGCCCTGTAAGACGGATTCACCAAATGCCCGAAGCATCTTTTGAGTGGTGGCCTGGTTGGACGTTCTTTGTAAGATTTTAGACGGTTGAGAGTCTCATTCTTCATGTGGTCCAGTTTCACCACATCACCTTCGTTTTCTTTCAGTAATCCCGGTGCTTGAGTATCGACAATCATTTGCACGAACCGTGGGTACTGTAGAAACTTCTCACTTTTCCCTTGCTTCAACGTGATGTTCTCGACCATATGACCAAAAGTCATCTGAGAGAAGTTGTATGGTCGGTTCATCACCAGAGCAGCTACGGTGAACTGCATGCTTTCCCTCAGCTTGTCAAAGCTAGTTCGTTGAGGGCCCAAGCAGTGCATCACCACGTGTGCCAAATATTTGAATTGGGGGCACAGGTTGGCTTTATGAAGCAGACCGGCATTGAGATCGCCGTCATACTTCATACGTGCGAAACATCCTCTAGTTGCAGCAGGATGTAGGGAGATCGGGTCTGATTCATCATCTTCAAATCCGCAGACTTCTCTAATGACCTGGGCAGATATAACGATGGCTTGCCCTCTAACGGTGGAGCGAATAACCGACGGCACGACTGTTTTGTCGTGCGTGGCATTCCTCCAAAACTCTTGTTGGATAGACATGATAGGCTCAATAATCCTAGAGATGGGTCCAGAGATCCTCGACCTCTTCAGAAACTTTATCACCGTTGCAAAGTCTTTCCCGTGGCTCGACTTTTCGTCTAGAAAAGCCACGATGTTGTGCTTGATGGACGTTTTGTACGGGACAACCACTTCTGCAACTTCAGCCATTTAAATCTGTAACCATAAACGTGTTAGAACAAACAGATATCGAAACGACTGAATGCGTTTAAACTTTTCAAATTTTCTGGACTGGTTCGATCGAACGAGTAACACATTCGATCGGATGAGCTATTCATTCGATCGAATGAGATCTAGTTCGATTACAGACAATCGAATGAGATAGAATTTCCCATTGACTTCTGATTCGATCGAACTAGTGATCGAATAAGTCACATTCGATCGAACAAGAGACTCGTTCGATCGAATCAACTAATTCGACTCATTCAAGCAAAATCCAGAAATGAAGAACACCCGAACCCGGAAAACTTAAACGATCAAGAACTCGATCAAAACACGGTTAAAAACATGTAAAACTTACATTTTCGTGATCTACGTGAAAAATCGAATAATATGATCGGATCAAAAAGAGGGTTTGAGGAAAATCAATTTGAGAGCAAAAATCCGTAAAATATTTCGAATAAAACTGATCGATCGAATGAGTTTGAATAATTATACTATTTTTGGACTTATTCGATCGAACGGACTTGTTCGTTTGGACCATTCGATCGAATGAGATTCTATTCGATCGAATGAGTCTCTTCGCAACTGTTTACATTCCTCAACCACTGATTCGATCGAATCTGTTCATTCGATCGAGTTATTCGTTCGAATAGCAACCTATTCGATCGAATGAGGGAAAACATTTGAAAAATAAATTTTTAAATTTCTTATTTCCCGTCCATCGATCGTGATGCCTTTGAACCTGCACGAAAACATAAACTTTTGACACTTGGTTAGTTTTCGTAGACATTTTCCAATCCTGAGAGCTTCGTTCCTACAGAACATATAGATCATAATACATTAGTAACAAATGGAAAAATATCAGGCTCAAACATCTTTGGGTTTTCTTGTCACTTCATTCTTTCTTTCATGCACAGCCTGTTGCACAGATGAACATTTAGCAACCTGCATGAAGTTTTCTTTCATTCCTACACACTGGATAAACATTTAGTAGGAACAGACAGGGATCAGACTACCTGTCACGATGATTTCTCATCGATTCTCAAACAAACAGAAATAGATAAAATGAGAAAGAAAAAAATAAATAGAAATAAAATCTTTTTTGGTTTTTATCAAAATATTTACAGGGAGGGACAGGGATCAGACTACCTGTCACGATGATTTCTCATCAACATTAAAGCAGAATAAAATAAATAAAAATAAAAAGATTAATTCAGAATTAAAATTTTTTTTTTTTTTTTTTTTTTTTTTTTTTTTTTTTTTAATATTCAAACTGAAATAAACAACTGTACAAAAATTTAAAACACATTATTTTTGGTTGAGAAGGATCTATAATAAGAAATCATACAGACGTATATGACTGTCTACTGAGATTTTTTTTTTTTTTTTTTTTTTTTTTTTTTTTTTTTTTTTTTTTTACCATAGACTTCAGAGTAGTAAACAATTGCAAGTCCCGAATCTGGATCACTGCAGTTTCTTCACACACTATCTTTACGGGAATCAGAACACTTATGGGCTCGTGTATGACTGGGTAATCGCTTTTCTGCCTATCATTCGGAAAGATATATATGAAGACATACAAAACTCTTAAGGAGTTTCCACGTAAAATCGAGTAGATTTAGTTTGTATCACATCTACTTTTACGCACCATAAAAAGCTACCATGACACACAATGACCGTTCTAAAGCCTTTTAAGCCTAATAACTTCACTAGTTAAGCACACAGAATCAGTATATCTATCGTTTTCCAAGGTTGGATCAATTTCTCATTTTATGAATATATAAGAATGTCTTTAAAAATAACGTTTAAATTATTTCGCCCCGATCAAGTCAAAGTCTTCAGGTAAACGGCTATCCTGAAGATCCAATGGATCAACTGGACCGACCACATACGAGTATGTGTCCTTCTAACTCAGTATAACCGACTAATTTTCAGCGAAAGAATAAAAACCCATCAAAACTCGCCCCAATCACTTTCAGTCATCTGGTTAATGGCTATCCTCATAATCTACTAGTAGAAGTAAGGACCAAAAACACATCCGAAAATGTGTCCATCAAACTGAGGTAATCGACATAATTTTAAGCGATAGTGATGTATAAAAATTTAAGATAAGAAAAATGAAAATAAGCTGTACAAATCTTTTTGATGTGTACAGACATAACAAATCTTTTTGATGTCTCAGTATGATAGCGTCTGTGTACTATCACCTTTCTTGTAACAAGATCAACTTCTCAAAATTTTGAAATTTTTTTAATGTTTTTGGGTTTTTGTATTTTATATTGTTTTTGGTTTTTCTTGAAACCTTTCTCCCCCTAGAATTTATAAAAAAACAAAATCTTTTTGGACTTTTTCAAATTTTTAAGAAAAGAAAAAATGAAAACAATTTAAATGATATCTTCAGGAACATCATCTGATATACGTTTAACGCCGTTGATCTCTAGTAAATATAAAAACCGTGGTTTATCAAATGCTTTAGTGAAGAGATCAGCGCGTTGTTCCTGAGTGGGGATTTTTATCACATCGATTAACTTCTTTTCGTAACAGTCACGAAGGAAGTGATATCGAATTTCGATGTGCTTCGTTTTGCTAAAATGAACAGGATTTTTGGTAATTGAAATTGCAGCAGAATTATCAATATATATGGGAGTAGTAGAACATTCAATACCGTAGTCACGCATTTGTTGCTGAATCCAAATAACTTGAGAACAGCAACTGGCAGCCGCAATATATTCCGCCTCAGCTGTTGAAGTGGAGACTGACGTCTGCTTTTTGCATTGCCACGTTACTAAACGACTTCCAAAGAACTGACATCCTGCTGTTGTTGATTTGTAATCGAGTTTACAACCACCATAATCCGAATCACTAT
Source organism: Bidens hawaiensis (assembly GCF_021521415.1). Taxonomy (NCBI): domain Eukaryota; kingdom Viridiplantae; phylum Streptophyta; class Magnoliopsida; order Asterales; family Asteraceae; genus Bidens; species Bidens hawaiensis. The sequence goes on from NW_027491419.1 coordinate 14,516, forward strand.
ACGCATGAAGATCGAAGTTGTCATCATAAGGATACCAAAGACCCCAATCTGGAGTACCCTTCAGATAACGCAAAATTCTTTTGACTGCAATCAGATGGGAGACCTTCGGCTTTGACTGGTAACGTGCACAGAGACACGTAGCAAACATTATGTCTGGCCGAGAAGCAGTCAGGTACATTAGAGATCCGATGATCCCTCTATAGTGAGTTGGATTGATCAATTCACCCTTCTCGTCAGGATTAATCCCGTGATTAACCTCTAAAGGAGTTCCCTGTGAAGAAGAACTCAACATCTCAAACCGTTTCAAGATGTCATTGACGTATTTTGTCTGGTGAATGAAGATACCGGAATCTTTTTGATCAACTTGAAGTCCTAAGAAGAACTTCATCTCACCCATGGAGCTCATTTCAAATTTTTCTTTCATCACTTGTTCGAACTCCTTACAAAGTGTTTTATTCGTGGACCCGAAGATGATGTCGTCCACGTACACTTGTACCATAATTAGATCTCCTTCTTTTTCTTTGAGAATAGTGTGCAGTCAATGGTTCCCCTTCTAAACCCGTTGTTCAGAAGGTGTTTGGATAGTTCTTTATACCAAGCTCTCGGGGCTTGGTGAAGACCGTACAAAGCCTTGTTGAGCAGATAGGCTTTGTCCTTGTGATATGGGTCTTCAAAACCTGGAGGTTGTGCCACATATACGGTCTCTTCGATGTGACCGTACAAAAAGGCACTCTTGACGTCCATTTGATATACTTTGAATTTCTTGAAAGATGCATACGCCAAGAACATCCGGATTGCCTCCAAACGAGCAACCGGAGCATATACCTCATTGTAGTCTAGGCCTTCGATTTGCCTAAACCCTTGGACCACCAGGCGGGCTTTGTTGCGAACAATCACTCCACGATCGTCACGTTTACATTTTAGTACCCACTTAGTGCCAATTTTCTTCTGTCCTTTGGGGAGATCCACCAGCTTCCACACACCAAGTCGTTTAAACTGCAATAATTCCTCTTGCATGGCTGAGACCCAGTTGGAATCTTTCAGCGCATCGGTGGTGCTGTGTGGTTCTTCTTGTGCTAAGAAGCATTCATGGGCATTAAGAGCAACTGATCCTGACTCCATCATTTCTGTGTAGAGACCAAAATTCAGCTGTCGCCGAGTTTTGACACCCTGTTGAAAGTCCCCTATAATGTTGTCTTGTGGATGATCACGTTCAGTCCTAACAACCGGATTGTCAGAAACGACAACATTTTGTTCCAAGTTAGTTAAGTTCGGCTCAGGAACTGGAGCGGATTGTGGTGCCTCTGAAGTAGACGTTAGAGGCTGATCTGCATTCGGCACTTCTTGATTTGACGATGAAGGTTGTGACGTAACCTGAGTTGGTGCCGATTGTACATCATCTGCTGGAGATTCATCTTCAGATTCAGATTCGGAAGATTCTTGAACTTGATCGCTAGACTCTGTGGAGGAAGATGATGACGGACCAGGATGAGTTGAAGATTGCAAAGATTCATCAGGAGGTGCATTTTGCGCCTCATACATCATTTGAATAGCAATCTCATACAGATTGAATGACTTGAACAGTTTGTCATAATCAAACAACCAGTCTTCTCCTGTCCCCTTGGCTGGTTCTGTGTAGCGTTGAACATCGACATGGTACCATTCTTCAACTAATTTTGTTGTTCTGTTGAAGACCCTTTTGAGAGGTATGCTGTAACCCAGAAAATAGCCGTTGATGATCTTCTCCTCGAACTTATTATCGACTTGCCTTTTAAGTAACGTGCAAAGAGCCCCGAATGGTTCCAGGTGCTCTAAGTTAGGCCTTCGTCGTTGAAGAAGCTCGAAACTTGTCTTGCCGTGGCGCTTGACGATGCCTACCCGATTTAATGTGAAACAGGCGTTGGCAATTGCCTCACTCCAAAACGTAACAGGTAACACTGAGTCGGCTAACATTGTTCTTGCTGTCTCGATTAACGTACGATTTTTCCTTTCAGCAACCCCGTTCATTTGTGGAACATATGGGCACTGAACTCCTGAACGATCCCTTTTTCTTTGCAGAAATTTTCAACATTCGCATTTTTAATTCTGTACCGTTATCTGACCGCATTCTTCGAACCTTCAGATTGTATTGAGACTCAATAGTTGTAACCAGCAGTTGTATACACCCAAACGTTTCTGATTTTACTTTCAAGAAAAACACCCAAGAGAATCTAGAATATTCATCAGTAACCACTAGACAGTATGAGTGCCCAGAGATACTTTTGACGCTTATTGGGCCAAAAAGATCCATATGAAGGAGTTCCAACGGAATATCAATTGAGTGGAAACTCTTAGACTTGTGGGACCTTTTTATCTGCTTTCCGGCTTTGCACTTCACACATGAATCAGGGAGACGAAAACTTCTCAGATTAACTCCCTCAACTAGTCTGCGGTGCACAAGCTTGTTCATGTTCCTGACATTTATGTGTCCCATCCGTCTATGCCATAAGACAGTATCACGTTCGGATGCCTTGGACACGAAACATGTCGCCGTTGGAGACGTTGACCCTGCCTTAGCCATATCCAGAATGTAAAGATCACTCTGGCGTGCAGCTGACATTAAAACCTTGTCTTCAGGAAAGTTGAAATCCTTAGGCAAGATGTGGCAATCTCGGTCGTCAAACATAACTTTGAAACCTTTGTCGCAGATTTGACTTATCGACAACAGGTTGTTCTCCAACTCTTTGATGAAATTTACTTTCTCAAACGAAATTCGCCCATTAGACACCATTCCTTGGGCCGTGATATAACCTCCTTGATTTCCTGCAAAGGAAACTGCACCTCCTTTTATTTGTCTGACACTTGAAAGGAGATTCATGTTTCCAGTCATGTGCCTGGAAGCTCCTGAGTCTATGATCCACATGTTGAATCTTGGATCATATAGAGCAACCTGCACACAAAAACAAAAGGTTTAAATATCATTGGAAACCCAAGCCCTTAAGGTCTTGGGTTTTCCATCTTCATCACGAATGAACAATTCAATCCATTTACCCTCATTAACACTGTTTTCAGATTTGACGTTGTTATCAACAGTGTTAGTTTTCTTAGGTTTCCAAAAGTCAGTCTTCTTCTCAGCATGTTTGAGATAGCTGGTTGAAGACTGAGTTTCACTTGTCGAAGTGGAAACACTTGGATCTGAGGGGTTTGGGGATTGGTGTGGTGAGGTTGGCTGAGGTTTCCGAGGAGAAACCGACCTCGGTGTGTGAAACCGTTCTTGACCTTGAATGTCAATGGTCGGATCGCCTCCTAGGAGGTGACTTGACATACCTCGGATCCGGAGTCGATATGTACTGCTTAGGATCCGTGTACTTATAGCAAAATCTTGCTATATGCCCTACCTCTCCACACGAAAAACAGTAGTTTCTCCCCCTTTGACTTGGTGGAGAGAAATAACTCTGGTTTTGTCTGTTATCATAGTACCCCCTGGATTTGACATTTTGGGGTGGAGTTTGTCTAGGAGGGTGTTTTGGGAAATTATGTTTTTCATTAACGTTACCCTCCTTTACAAACTGGGTACTATGTTCCACATAGACTTTCTCAGATTTAGGATTAAACTTTTTCTTCTGAGAACTTCTTGTTGTTGTTGCCTTTGACTTAGATGGTGGTGGGCCCGATTTAGTTGTGGAACCTAAGTCTGTGGCATCAACATTTTGGTTGGACTCAGGAGCCGGGTCAATGACTTCTTTACCCTTAGACTTAGAAATTTGGTTTGTGTCCTCGGGTATATAATCATTTGATTCATCATCCGGCACAGCTCCTGGTGTGCTTGAAAATTGATTCAGGATCGGGGGTGGGACATTGTTATATCCCACGCCTCTTTCCTTTTTGCCTCGGAACTCGGGAATGATGTGTTCTAATAAATAAGATGAATTTGAGTAACTTTTTAATTTGAAATTCAATGATTCAAAATCAGCTTTCAAGTTTTCCAATTCTTTTTTCAAAACATTATTCTTATTTATGTGAAAATTGATAGAGTCTTGTTGATTCAGAACACATATTTCAAGTTCCTTGTTCTGACGCTTAAGGCTATCAATCTTTTCTTTAAAAACAGACTCTTTCTGCTTCCAAGCCTTATTCTGTGCAAGCGCGTCAGTCAGTTCCATTAAAGATCTTGAGGCTGCTTGTTTGTAAGCCTCGAGATCTTCAATTCTCTCTTTTAGAGATTGAATTTCTTGTTCATACAATTCACATTTTAAACATTTAACATTTTCTGGTTTGGGAGTTGATGGGTTAGAACTTACCTTGGCATTTGATGTCTCTGCCATGAATGCAAAGCAAAGATTCCCAGCTTTTTCCAGAAACGATGCAGAAGTTGCTTTAGACTCTACTTCGTTGACTTCTATCAACTTAGCAGCCTCTGCGGGAATTGTCGAACATGGAGATGTTTGAGGACATTTGACTCTTTTTTCGTGATCCTCCTTAATCTCCAAAGATACCACTTCAACCTCAGTTTCTCCTTCATGGACTTCAGCAGCTGGTCATCGACAGTATATTCTTCATTGGTCGAGGAAACAACAGACTCTGTTTCAGAGTTTTCATCTACTACTGTGACATCAGCCATGTTGATGCTCAAGTTCCATGTCTCGCCTTCATCCCCTTGAACTGCAAGAGCAGTTTCGTTGTTGATGTCGACGTTGTTTGCTGCGGTTTGATTTTGAGGGACCAGTTGTCTCTCAAGGTTGACAGTTGCAGCTGCTGCAGCAGGAGTGGATGATGATGAAGTGGTTCGAAGGGATATTGGTGACCTTCCCTTCTTGGCTTCGAGCACTCCTTGGCAAAGTGACCAAGTTCGCCACAGTTGTAGCATTTTACTTTGTTTTTATCAAAGCCGAACTTGGATTTGTTGTTTATTGAGAGGGCCTGACCTGTTTTCTTCGTCCACTTTCTGGCCCTTCGGAACGCACTGCCAAGAGCCCACATAATGTCTATGCGTTCCATATCATCTTCGTCAAGCTGTTCATAGTCATCGCTGTCCAGATGACTATTTCCTAGCTTACCCGCCACCATTAAACTGTAGGACTCAATTATCGTGCCTAGAGTTGCCATGTGTTCTTTGGCAACCTCCACTGTTACTGTTCCCAAGCCTTCAGTATTCAACGTTGCTTTCTCCGTTGACTTGGGTCCGGAGTTAGTACTTGAGTTTCCAGAAGTTGATAGTGGGACGGAAGATCTCGTTTCAGTCCCCTTTGATTGATTTGACGTTGAGGAGACAAAAGCAGTCTTCATCGGAGCATGATCAGTTGAATCTGACAAAGGAGGTTTTGACATGTAAAGTGATTTGTCAGAAGTTGATCTCTGTTTTCTGGAAGAGGCTCTTAGTTCAGCCTCTTCGTGTCTGATTTCTTTAATAAAATCAGACAGGAGAATCGTCTCCAGCTGATGACTTCTTCTCATTACTGTCAGGAAGGTGCTCCAGCTAGGTGGAAGTCCTTGTGCAAGACATCTAACTTTCTCAGTCCCTGTAGTTTTGACGTTATAGGACTTGAGTTCTGACATTAGATGGTAAAATCTCGACAGTAACGACTCAATATCTTCTCCCGACTCTGGACTAAACAGATCAAATTCACGCTTGAGCTCCCGTGCGTGAATTTCTCTAAGGGAATCAGATCCTTCACATCGGTCAACCAGTGCGTTCCAAAGAGTTGACGCTGTAGTAAACTGGTTAAACTGATGAAAAAGATCAGTGGAGAGTGCTTGTGATAGTAAGGAGAAGGCTTTCTTCTCAGCATCGAAGGCTATCTTTTGTTCTTCAGATAGCCTAAAGTAACTCAACGACTCACCATCATCATTCGTTGGATGCACCCAACTTGTCTGGACAGCTTCCCAAAGTCCAGGATTTACACCTGTAAGATGAATCTGGAATCGTGTCTTCCAGGTAGTAAAGTCGTTTAATGTCATCAGCTTTGGTGGCTTGTTGTAGCTTCCCGATTCAGAATCGCTTTCGAGAATCGATTGGATCCTCTTGTTGGTACTCGAACTTGAAGCCATTTTTGATCCTTTGGTTAACTTTGAACTGTTGATCGAATGAGTCTGGTTCGATCGGACGAGTGCCTTATTCGATCGAATATGTTCTGATTCGATCGAATGTCTCTCTGGAAAACCGAACTGATCTTCTGAAAGTTATTCGATCGAATGTGTAACTGGTTCGATCGAATGGGTTAACAGATTCGATCGATTGAGTGTATGGTTTGATCGAACGGGTTCTGACAGTCGAATAAGACAGTGATCGAATGGACGGATCGAATGTGTGACTTATTCGATCAACTGGAGACTGGTTCGATCGAATGAACGAATCTGGTTCGATCGAATGAACTTGGAGTATTTCTAGGCGGGAAAAACTGATTCGGTCCAAGTTCAAACTGGTTCGATCGAATAGGAGGGCTATTCGATCGAATGAGTTCCAAAAATAGACTGGTTCGATCGGAAAATCTGGAAATTCCAAAATTAGGAGATTTTGACGGATTTTCGAATTTTGAACCACAAACACGAATCTTAGAAGATCAAGGAGCAAAGTAAGATCAAAATGAGACTTTTAACACAAAAACAGATGAACACCAACCAAAAAACGGATCAAACACACCAAAAACACGAAGAACACGAAGAACGCGAAGAACGTTCTTGACGAAACTCGAACTTTTAACACACTTTTCCAAGATCAAAACACCAAAATATGACAATTTTAACAGTTTTTGACAAGAACACGACGAACACCAAGATCAAAAACACCAAAAATTCGGAATTTTCCGGCAAAAATAACGATTTTCGCGAGAAAAACACGAATTTCACCACGAATCTAACGTGAATCAAGAACCAAAGGCTCTGATACCACTTTGTAGGACCGGTAACGATCCGAGCAGGTTCGGGACGGAAGGTTTCAACCACAGATCAAAGATAAAAACAAACACTTTATTGATAAACGCGAACGGTTACATGCTTGTTTAAACAGAGAAATCACGATCTATGGCAGGGGGAGGTCGAGCATGGCCTCCCCCCTCATCCGGACAGCACCTGGGCTCCGGGCACGCAAAAACCTCGAAAACCTTACCTGTTCACGACTGAAAGCTGGTATTTATACCCGCTGCCATTCGGTCAGGACTCATTCGATCGAATGAGTCCTATTCGATCGAATGGCAGACTCATTCGATCGAATGAGTCCTATTCGATCGAATGGCAGACTCATTCGATCGAATCAGAAACTCATTCGATCGAATGAGTATCCATTTGAAAATGCTCTTTCAAATGGATCACTTTCAGCGTGAACCACTACCTAGGTGTACAGCATACAACATAAACATTCTAAACTATTCGCCAAGCGACGGCCACAAAATGTGCACCAACAGAATGCTACCTGCACGTTCACGGACCATGCCTTGACATGGTGGAACACAATAGTGCAAACTCGCGGTCAGGCAGCGACAAACCGCATGACCTGGGCAGAGCTCAAGGCCCTTGTACCGGAACATTTCTGCCCGAAGAACGAACTGCAGAAGTTAGAAAACGAATTGTGGAACCTGGAGATGCAGGGGGCAGACCACTTGGGTTATACGAACCGATTTAACAAATTGTCGCGATTGGTGCCATGGTTGGTCACCCCAGAGTCAAAGAGGATTGAGCGTTATATATGGGGACTAACTCCAGTAGTAAGGAGTATAGTCAACTCTGGGGGACACAAGACGTTTGAGGGTGCGGTGACACAAGCTGGTATCGTCACATACGATTTCGTGAGGAGTGGGTCACTGAAGGTGGCAGGAGAGTCTGCTGGGGGAAAGCGAGGTACGTATGACAATAGGATCCAAGAGAAGCAGCAAAATAAACGTGCTCGGCCCGCTGCCCAGAACTACGCCATGACTAGTTCAGGCGGAAGGCAGGAATCGCAGAAAGGGACGTTCCCTAAGTGTGGGAGATGCGGTTACCAGCATGGTGGCGAGTGCAAGGGGGTAGTGTGCCACCGGTGTGGCAGGAATGGGCACTACGCACCGAGTTGTAGGACAAACCTAAACAATCTGAACCGACAACCGCAACCTATCCATGCGCAGCCACCTAGGACCCAACCAGCCCGACAACAAAACCCACAAGGAAACCAAATGATGACCACCAGCCGTGCTTGCTTTGAATGCGGCAGCACAGATCACTTCAAGAGATACTGTCCGAACTGAACCAGGGAGGAAATGGGAGGCAAACCGTGGGTCAGGCATCGTCGTCCAATCCGGCGAGAGGCCGAGCATTTGTGATGGGGGCGAACGAAGCACGCCAGGACCCCAGCGTAGTGACAGGTACATTCCTCGTCTCTGATCATTACGCTTCTGTATTATTTGATACGGGCGCCGATAGAAGTTTTGTCTCCGTTAAGTTCCTATCGATAGCAAACCTTCCGATTAGTGAAACCATAGAACCTTATACCGTAGAAGTCGCTAACGGTAAAACCATGATAGTTAATCAGATAGTTCGGAATTGCCCTTTTATTCTGAACGATCAATCCTTCCTGATTGACTTATTACCGGTAGAATTAGGTAGTTTTGACGTAATAGTGGGAATGGATTGGTTAGCACGTAACAAAGTGGAAATAAACTGTGAAAAGAAAATCATCAAGATCCGGGTGTCGGATGACGAAGAGGTGTTAGTGCAAGGAGAGAAGTCGGGCACAATGATACCATTTATATCCCACCTCAAGGTGTTAAAATATATACGCCAGGGATGCGTGGCGTATCTAGCGAGCTTGACGGCCACAGATTCTGAGGAGAAACGGGTGGATGATATCCCGGTGGTACGCGAATTTCCACAAGTTTTCCCAGAAGAACTTCCTGGATTACCGCCAACCCGACAGGTCGAATTCAGAATCGATTTAATACCTCAAGCTAGCCCTGTTGCTAAAGCACCCTACCGACTTGCACCGTCCGAGATGCAAGAATTATCCAATCAGTTGCAAGAATTGTTGGATAAAGGATTTATACATCCTAGTCATTCCCCGTGGGGTGCACCTGTATTATTCGTGAAAAAGAAGGACGGGAGCCTTAGAATGTGCATTGATTACAGGGAGTTGAACAAGTTAACAATCAAAAATAGGTACCCTCTTCCCCGAATCGATGATCTGTTTGACCAGCTGCAAGGTGCGAGCTATTTCTCAAAAATCGATCTTAGATCGGGATACCAACAGGTTAGAATTCAGGAAGAAGATATCCCAAAAACCGCATTCCGGACTCGCTACGGCCATTACGAGTTCTTAGTTATGCCTTTCGGGCTAACAAATGCGCCGGCAGTGTTCATGGACCTCATGAATCGAGTCTGTAAACCCTACCTCGACAAATTCGTCATCGTGTTTATTGACGATATTTTGATCTACTCAAAAAGTAAAGAATAGCACGAGCAACACTTAAGAATAATTTTAGAACTTCTGAATCAGGAGAAGTTGTATGCAAAATTCTCCAAGTGTAACTTCTGGTTACAAGAAGTGCAATTCCTCGGTCACGTTGTAAACCATCAAGGAATACACGTTGATCCGAGTAAGGTTGAAGCAATTAAGAATTGGCAAGCGCCTAAATCGCCAAAGGAAATCCGCCAATTCTTAGGCTTAGCTGGATATTATCGTCGATTTATAGAGAACTTTTCCAGCATCGCCCAACCTTTAACTCTCCTGACTCAAAAGGATCGAAAGTATGAATTGGGAGAAGAGCAGGAAACGGCGTTTCAAACGTTAAAGCAAAAATTGTGCCAAGCGCCGATTTTAAGTCTCCCCGATGGAGACGATGGTTTTGTCGCGTATTGTGACGCATCGCGTAGAGGGTTAGGATGCGTGTTGATGCAGAATAATAAGGTTATAGCCTATGCTTCCCGACAGTTAAAGGTACACGAGAAAAATTACACTACTCATGACTTAGAAATGGGAGCGGTTATCTTCGCACTTAAAATCTGGAGACATTATCTCTACGGTACGAAGTGCACCATCTTCACCGATCATAAAAGTTTGCAGCACATATTCGATCAGAAAGAACTGAATATGAGGCAACGAAGATGGGTCGAGTTGTTAAGCGATTATGACTGTGACATCCGTTATCACCCCGGCAAGGCTAACGTCGTAGCTGATGCCTTGAGTAGGAAAGATCGGGTTAAGCCATTGCGAGTGCGAGCGCTGGGGGTGATAGTCCAGTTGAACCTTTCGGACCGGATTCGAGTCGCAAAACGTGAGGCGTTGAAAGAGGAACAATTGGAAAAGGAGGAACAAAATTTTAGGTCAGTTGGAGAAGTTTAAGTAGGCTTTTCGGTTAAACGAGTTCTAGGGTTTTCTAGCTCGGTTTTTGTGAAAATGGCATGTAAATTAAGATTTTGGTTCTAGAAATATTACAGGGGACTATGTGGATGTCATGGGTCATCCAGGAAAAATTTGGGATTTTTCTAGGGTCATTTGGTATTTACGACATATTTGGTGTTTAAATGGTGTTTAAAAGTTGATAAATAAATTTTAAATATAAAAAATTAATTCTGGAAATATTTTTATTAAATTCCCCACTGTCAAAAAGTGATTTGTGCAAAATGTTAGGACATGAAATGTCATGTGTATGTCCCCAGTTCTATCAGGATGGTTCGATATGAAGATAACGATCGTGAAACTAAGTTAACGGACTGAAAATGTCAAAAGAAACTGATTCGATCGAATCAGTGACTGATTCGATCGAACCAGGTCTCGTTCGATCGAATGAGAGACTCATTCGATCGAACCAGTTTTCGATATATAAACGAAACTTAGGAAATTTCACAAGACAGCACACATTCTACACACAGTCACGAACCACCACTCTGCTGAAATACTCTCTGCTCTGATACCACTTTGTCGGACCGGTGCGGGACACGGTTTCCCAACGATTCACGGGGCAACGTGTTAGAGTGCGGAATCCTCTAACACGGCGATTCGGTGGTGATCAACAACGCGCGGTAACGATTCCTAAGACGGTTTGACACCTAGGGACGGAGGAAAGGACCGACACGGATTTATTGTCCGCATTCTGAAGATTCTGCTTTGTGGAGAGAATCTGAGTTTGAGTTATTGTGGGGTAGTCAGGAGCATCTGACTATTTATGGGCCAATCATGTTAAATATTTATTTTCCGCATGTGAGAATTCCGCTTTGTGGAGGGAATTCTGTTGAAAATTGGTGATTCGCAATCACGAAGTTAATGATGTGTCTTTGTCTCCGATGATGAATCTGCATACAAACTAATCTGTTTAGGGGGAGTAGCTGTGGATTGGAAGCCTCTGTCATTTGTCCAATACATGTTGGTGAAGTAACCGTGTGGGTGAAGATTCGCCGATAGTAAGTCGCGCAGCGGAAGCGTGCATGTATTGTCATGTCTATATATTGGGATACACGTCAACGTCTGAGGGGGAATTTCTACAGTTGGTTGTTTTAAACAGATTATTTAGTCTGAAGATGTCAGCAATGGAGAACACTTTGCATCATTAACCGAGAGTTCAGTCTAAGGGGGAATCTTGCTGCAATGATGGTATTCTTCAACGTGATTATCAAGATAAAGCAGAAGATTTGACTGAAGATTGCAAGAGGTGTCTACAGCAATTCGCAAGCAACGTCCAAGGGGGAATTTGTTGGTGCACATTTTGTGGCCGTCGCTTGGCGAATAGTTTAGAATGTTTATGTTGTATGCTGTACACCTAGGTAGTGGTTCACGCTGAAAGTGATCCATTTGAAAGAGCATTTTCAAATGGATACTCATTCGATCGAATGAGTTTCTGATTCGATCGAATGAGTCTGCCATTCGATCGAATAGGACTCATTCGATCGAATGAGTCTGCCATTCGATCGAATAGGACTCATTCGATCGAATGAGTCCTGACCGAATGGCAGCGGGTATAAATACCAGCTTTCAGTCGTGAACAGGTAAGGTTTTCGAGGTTTTTGCGTGCCCGGAGCCCAGGTGCTGTCCGGATGAGGGGGGAGGCCATGCTCGACCTCCCCCTGCCATAGATCGTGATTTCTCTGTTTAAACAAGCATGTAACCGTTCGCGTTTATCAATAAAGTGTTTGTTTTTATCTTTGATCTGTGGTTGAAACCTTCCGTCCCGAACCTGCTCGGATCGTTACCGGTCCTACACATTCTTAACAACGTAATCCTCAGGGCAGTTGCTGATGTTCACAACAGACTCTATTTTCTCAATCCACTTAACCAACCCATTTGGTCCCTCAGACCCGCTAAATTCTAGGGGCTTGCACAACATAAAATCTTTAATTGAACATCCCTTTGTTGCAGGAGTCGGTTCAGTGCGGTTCGTTTCTACACTAGGTATAGGGCCATTACTGTCTGTAACGACCACCCTAGGCGGTGCGTCATTACTCGGAATCGGGTTACCGTTCGGTGGAAGGTTAACATTTTGTTCCCCATCATTATTGGTGGTCGTTTGATTGCTCGCAGGGTCTGGATTGGTCGTATTGTTAATACTGGCGGCGATGCGCGATACTATATCCGGTATCGCCGCCTCCAACTGTCGAGCAATCAGACGGTCCACATCCACTTCTGACATTCGAGCTGACCGTTTTAGTGCCATTCTACACAACATTAAGAAAAATACATATAATTAATACAAATTCCAATCTCGATACACAACACACATTTCATTCATTAATAAACATCTGTACATATTACATTCCTACCATCATCCCATAGATTAAGTTTTTATACATCGGTCCTACATCGGCATCATTTCGACATAACCCGCTATAGGTCAGTGCTTGAATGATACACCAAAAGTATCTACAATGACATCCCCAAAAGAGACCCCCTATGGGCTAGTGGCTGTACTATAACTACCCAAGATTCACTCTATGTTAGCATCGCCACTAACTGCTTACACAGAGTATCAAAAAGCGGACCCTGACTACTACCACCCTAACATAACTAAGCCTAGTGGTATACCAACCACGCCGACACTGCCACCATCGCCACCAATACCGCCAGCAAACCCCGGATCCGTGTCTCCATCCAGTCAATCATCCACTGGGAGTATGCGCCCTCCCTCCTCAGCTGGGCAATCGCATACTGGCTGTCCAGTACGCAGTCCGCCAAGTGCCTCCTCCTTTGGATCCCCACCGTCAAGGCGATGGTGTGCTCAACCACCTGCTCGGTGAGCACTCGGAGCCATGCAGCCTCGGAGGAGGGACGCTCATCCCTCTCCAGCCTAGGGGTACCTCACACGGGTGGAGGCACAGGCTCGGGCTGGGGGCGGGAGGACTCGCCCCTGTGGAAGGTAGGTCTGGGTGGGGTAGAGGTAGGTGGGACATAGGGGACACTGATCCGCGCCGTGAAGCGGGATCCGGGTCTGGGAGGGGTAGGGGTGGCCTGTGGTGCGGGTGGGGTGGGGGATCTGGCAACCCTAGTAGGGGAGGACAGGCTAATACTCCTACGGCTAGTCTCACTAGGCTCAGTGCTGGATGCTAGGCGTAAGCTCCTAGAGTTCCCGGAACTGGCCTCCTCCGGGTCCTCCTCCACTGACAGACTTCGTGATCTCGACATCCTTATCTGTACACAAGTTAGCAAACATATAGATCCTTCCATAATGTAAATCATAATTAATATACACATACTTATACAACTTTGTCACATAAAAATATTATCATATACTTACACATATGTTGCCGATTTTACCTTTTAATGTTCCCCGTGACTTCCCCTGAATTCCCTCGTGCGGACAAGTCTGTTATTATGTTCCGGACCATAATAACTCACTTGTCCATCCAAGTTCATCCAGATCTCGTCACTATAAATTATTAGTTGATATTCAGATCCTATAATACTTGAGCTACTGGTTATATTTTAGGTATCTTTTAAAGACATCCTAATTCTTTATAACCAATGGCTCTGATACCAACTTCTGTAACACCCCGTAACCGCAGCGGAAACGTAAACGGGATGCAACAGACACGTCTGATATCAACAGCATTGCTTATAAAGAAAACACCACTACATTAATTTACACCATATTACATTGTTCTGAGTTTAGTTACCGTCTAGGCGTTAGCACATAAGTTTTACCAACATTACATTAACATATTTAAAACAAAAAGATCATTAAGCTTCCACAAAAAGCACGCATCGTCAAGCATGTAGCAATTAATCCAGTTTGGGGGTACCTAGAAAGCATGTAAAGAAAACGGGTCAACTACGAATAGTTGGTGAGTTTCACTAATTTAAATAAACAGCGACAAGTCATTATAATAATCATATATTAACGATGTAATTATGCTGAGCCCACAAGTGAAACCTCTGACTATCCACATACAACCCCGTGGCATACTCCGCCAACGAACCTGCCCCAAACCGCTATGCCTAACATTATATAGCAAAATAAATAACAACAAAATAGACATACGCAACTGGCTGGGAAACATCAGCAAATCCATGCCGGACCAATTGGGTTTGTCAGACCAATAGTACTATTCACACTCTACCGGCTTTTAGCTAATCACTCGTGTTACGGGGCCTTACAATGTTAGCAACTCAGACAATTACCATCTTAGTACATTTCCGTACGATTCCCGTACAATAAAATATATATAAATACACGCAAATCCAAGCGTTCAGTAAGTACTTAAACATTTTGATAATAACATGCTTCCCGCCACGAGAAAATATTTAAAAACAATTCAGAAAAAAGGGGCTCGTGAAACTCACCTTATCGCAAGCAAGCAGGTAACACAGTACGTGAGCTACTAGTCCGGATCTGTAATACGATCCCTAAGTTCGTTACTATACAATCACTATTAATATAACTTTAACCGTGTTAACCGGTACATCTGGGGACACTGTTAACCCAGTACTGTACCCGTTCCGGGGGCAATGTTAACCCAGAACACTTCTCCGGACTCAGATTATGATATCGTTTAGAGTTCAATAGTTAAAATTACTATTAGTTCGTTTTCCCCGTTTTGCGTGCCTAGCACGGTTATCCGTTTTTACGTTTCAAAAATGGGTTTGGTCACACACGACCCGAAAATAGTTGTTGACTGATAATTTAATTAAAGTTGTGAAATTAGAGCTCGGTTTAGACGCCCCGATTGGCCGCGGGACCTGTTTCCGTCTTTAGTGCATCGGAAACTGTTAAATCGGATAAAATTACCCAAATCATCCGAATTATTTTCGGATGATTTATTTTTACCTGTTTAACTCAGTTATATGAAAATAGTTCATTTTTAGGGTTTTTATACACCAGTCAGCTCGTTTAGGCGAACTTTACCGGTTTACGCGTTTTAAACTTTAAAAGTTTGTTTTGCACAAATAATTATCCGTTTAATCTCGGATCTTGAAATTTTGGAAAAATCACTTTTTGACAGTGGGGAATTTTATAAAAATATTTCCAGAATTAATTTTTTATATTTAAAATTTATTTATCTATTTTTAAACACCATTTAAACACCAAATATGTCGTAAATACCAAACGACCCTAGAAAAATCCCAAATTTTTCCTGGATGACCCCTGCCATCCACATAGTCCCCTGTAATTTTTCCAGAACCAAAATCTCTTTTTACATGCCATTTTCACTAAAACCGAGCAAGAAAACTCTAGAACTCGTTTAACCGAAAAGCCTACTTAGACTTCTCCAACTGACCTAAAATTTTTTGTGTGACTTTTACATGTTATAAAAAGCTTATCTGGAATTTTCCGGAATTTATCATGATATTTAAATATTTTTCACCATTTTTAGCCAAAACCGAGCATTAAATTCACCAAATATTCATCCTTTGTCCAAAAATTACCAAATTTTCACAGATCTCATATTTTCATGTCTAGATCATCTCTGTGAAATTTCGTAGCCTAACTCTAAATGTACCACAATCTGTCCAAAACACATACACCATAAAAAAAACCGAACTACCTTGTGTTTTTAGCTTCAAATCGCAAGGATCTTGCTTTCTAGCCTTTGTTAACAACTAGATACAACACCTACAAGCACAATAATACCACACCAAGCAAGTTACACCCACAATCAAGCCATTTCTTTCATGGGTTCGGTTATGATTTAAAAACAAAGATTTAAACCGTAAAAATTCGTTTTTGGTTCGTTTAACTCCTTTCTTGGACCAAGATCCCTTGTATAACCCGTATACATCACTTGATCATGCAAGAATCGGTTTTCATCTCGGGTTTTCACCCTTTTTCACTTGAAACCTCATTTTCTTGCAAATAAACTCAAGAAAAGAAGATGAAAACGTAAATAACTCGATTTTTACCTTGCTTTTCTTGCTACAAATCCGGGTTTTTAGTTCATAATGTGGAGAGAAAGTGGAATCTTGCAATGGTTGTTTAAAAAAAAACTAACAAGAGGCAAGGGGTATAACCCCCATGCCGATCGGAAGTGAGGGGAGGTGGGGTGGGACCCACCTTTCCATTCCTAGCCACTCATTTGGATTTTGAAAATCCGGATAATGTTTTGGATAATCTGGTTCAGTTCGTTTTTTGGTTAAATGTTTAATTCAGCTTAAAACGAGGCTAAAACGGTCGTTTTCGGCTTAAAAATGAAATTTATATAAAACCGATTTAAAAACTTTAAAAACTTAAACCATGACATTTATTAACTTAAAACATCATATTATTAATAATTGAGCATCTTTTTCGGCTTGATCGATCGTCTCTTGCTCGGTTTGGTATTAAAGGTTTCGTTTAACGTACCGACGTACCATTAAATCGAAAATTCTTTTTTTCTGTGCTTTAATTCACTTATCCCGAAGCTTTAATACTTCATAAACATCACTAAATATCATATATCTCATCTATAATGTAATCCTCGATTCGTTCGGGCTTCAATAATCGTTAATAGGTTAATCGTATTTCCAATACGATTAACTGCGTAATCGAGTATAATCCGTACTGTGAATCATACATACTCGTATAAATGCATTATAATTCATATATTCATTACTAAATAACACATAAATAGTATATACCGGTTAGGGTATACCTGATTTTGCCGGAATCGTTACAACATCCGACTTGAAGACACACGTGTAAAGCATGCTTGCGTGTACATATAATCCGTCATCTCAGATGAAAGATTATCTGAAAGCAATTAAATTCTAGTACACTACCTAAAAGCACTTTTTTTTATTCAACCCATCTAAATCAAGAATCCTAGTCTACTACTATGTGATGGCATGCGCCATGCCTTAAACTTTGTAAAACAAGACTACACGACAAGCAATTGGCAGCACCATACACACATATTATTTAATTATGGCAGCTTGCATATATAATATATAATTAAAGTAGAATATACATATTTTAACAAAAGCTATAATTTTTAAAAAAGCCATTGGGAGCAAAACTTATGTAGATTATAATTGACGATGAGTTTATTTTTGTTGGCAGTGAAGCATTTTGATTCTTAAAAAGAAAGGACAAGGTAAAGTACATGACCATACGTTGCTCAAGCATGCAAATGACCGTTTCTGGACTTTGGAACACACAACACAGACATATTATTTTTATTTGATTATAAGATGTACGGATGGTGGCTAGCTTATGTGTTAACTTCAATCTTATGTTTGTTGGGTTCAATATATTTTGAGTTGTTATGACTATAAGATTTAACTAATTACATTTTTACATTTCAAATATATAACTTCGATATGACTCTGGTAAAAAACAAATTTTAGTATTTAGTTCCATGCATGATAGCAAAAAATAAAACTCGATGTACATATTCAAAACTGTTTTGACTTCGCTTCAACGGATACAAAACCATGGGCGCAATGTGGCGCTTTGATGGTGCACTTTGCACTTTGCACGCTCGCATCGCCGCATTAAAGGCCGCCTTAGTATTTTTGTTGGGAATTAAGATTTTTAAAAATCCCTCCATTGCGATACGCGACGGGTTTAGACTACCCATCGCGTACCGCGACGTGGAAGTTACGCAGATGAGACACGTGGCCTGCCACGTGGCGTGCCACGTAGCAGGTCTAGGGCTGACTAGGCAAGGCTCTAAGATGCTTCGCGATATACGAAGCCTTTGCCTATGGCCATCGCGTACCGTGATGGGGTCCAAAATCAGCTATAAATAGGAAGCAAACAGGACATTCATTCTTTGCTCAAAAAACTTTATTTCTCTTTGAATCTCCATACATACACATATATTAATAAGATAATAGTATAATACCGAGTTATCGCAATGATATCCTATCCGATCGAAAGAATATACACGAATCCAAAACCTCCGCCTGTTAAGGTAAGACATTGTGCCATCGTGTAAAGTTTCTACTCTCGTGATTATCGTTATGATTATTGGTTTTATACTAATCAAGATATACTACATTGTGTTTATCCTAGGTGCTTAATACCAAGAGGCGTTTTCTTTAATTGTAAACTTGCAAGGTGAGACATTCGAGTTTTTATACAACTCACATTTGCGTGAGACAACTATTTTCCTGACACTATCATGGTGATTTCAAAACTAATAAAACCCATGATAGATTGTCTAAATATTTTCAAATGTATTTATAAAGTATTTAAAATACATTACAGTGATTAAGTCTCTGTAGACTTACGGGATGGTTACTACTGGTATTGTGGGGTTTTGTATACAAGGCTTGCCTACTGGGCTATTACACGTTACTTATTGGACAAGTGTTAGCCAATAAGTAATATGACCACAGTCATAGATACGGTCGAGTGACAAGTACCTTTCAGTAATTTGTAAGCAGGCAGATGTAAAAACATCTTAACGCTGTAACTGTAAAATGTGTCATTTACAAATGAATGTACTCACCAGTATTTTTTGCTGATCAAATATTTTAAACATGTTTCAGGTGACTTGTTAGAGACAAATGAATGATGCATGCGGGCTTCCAGCTTAAATAATTGGCTTGTCACCAGAATAAAGAAACGTGTTTTGTAAATGAGGGTTTAACCCTATAAAACTTATGTTTGTATCAAAAGGGATTAAATTCCCGGTTAATCATAATAATAATCATGGTGTTTTTATAAATCTGATCATTTTTCCTAACTACGGTTGTGATAAAATTTCTGGTCCAAAATAATTTAATAAACACCAATACCACCAATCAATGTTCACGGCTTCCCTCCCGGGGTGTAGGGGTCGGGGGCTGTGACAGTTTTAGCTTTCCGCTGATTGTAGTGGCATTTTTCGGTGATGGTGAGCATAGGGGTTCGTAGATCACATCAAGAAAATTTCGTGGATTTTTGATTCACCTAAATCAGAGTTCGTTTGATATAGTTTTAGGTTATTCGAGTGTTTTGTAACATAAACCTCAAAGGTACGTTTTTGTAAAAAAAATATTTACTTTTCGTGTACGGATTTCTTTGATATTTAGTAGGATGATATACCGGGCCACAATTAATGATAAAGTCACACTTGTTAATAAATGGGTTAGCTGTTTTCGTTCGTGTTAAATGAGTAAAGTTTGATTCGTAAAAAAGGATATGTAAATGAAGTCGATTTTTCATGAATTTTGTATGACACTAGATCGAGATGAAACGCTCATTAAAGTCCAAAGCTTTACGAAAATTTGGATCAGATCTGGAAAATAAAATACGATTTCGTTTTTAAACAGTTAAAATTGCAAGTGAGTTGAGCTTATCTTGCGAGTTCAAATTAAGCTTGACTTGCGAGTGCGAATCAAGCTAAGTTGTGAGTTGTGAATTGCCCAACTTGCGAGTTGCGAATTGCCAAGTTGGGAGTGGCCAAATTGCAGGTTGCGAATTGCCAAGTTGCGAGTTACGAATCCATAAAACAAACTAACTAACCCCGCTAGTTCAGTTAGTGAGAAATCAGTTAAGTCAGTTAAAGGACTTATTTTTAAAATAACTTTATCCAAGTTAGTCAAGTTATGAAGACAAATAGATAGGTTTAATTAGCATGACCTGTTACCCAAATTAACCTAGTTAACCCGTTAACTCGGCTAAGTTAGTGTAGTTAGTTATGTTAGTCAGTTATACAGTTAATTAATACGTGTACATGTTAAACAGTAAGTCGTGCTTAGTTGATGAGGGGAACTACTATTTTATCTGAACGTAACATGACCCATGTGAGTTTCTAGCCCCCTTTCATTTAAAACATTATGGGGGTTGTGTGCATACTTGTAAGTAAGAAGGTAAATATAGTTGCTTTAATTAGCGTAGTATGAAATGTGAATGTTTTATATAATTTTATATATTAAGTGTATATATGTATGATAGGGTGAAAGACCCTTATAATTTATGTGAAGGATAGGATGACTGACTCTTATAATATCTGTGAATGAATATGTAATAAGGGTACAATAAGTAAGATAAGAAAGTGTGTATGTAAGAATGCATGTATGTACGTATGTATGAAGGTAAAATTGATAGGTTAAGTATGGAATGTGTATCTCCATATACGCATGTGAAAGAATGTGAATGTATAACATGTTTCATGTTAAACTAGAACTCACTCACCGTAACTGACTTTTAGTATGAACGCGGACAACTAGAATGAGACAACTGGCTTGAAGAGCACACATGATATTGAAGAATAAAGTCTAGCATCGAAAGAAAGAAGAGTTTTGTCTAGTTTTGATTATGTTTAAATTAAAGACAAGTTTAAATGTTTGTTTGAAAGAGATTTGAATGCTTTGTAGTAATGAAAGGTTGAAGTTTTATTATTCCGTGAAATATTTTAATTAACTATGATTTTAGAACTATGTTTATAAGTAAATCTAATGCTAAAGTAGGGCACCCAAATTCGGGGTCTTACATATGGTTTGGAAATTAATAAAAATCGAAAAAATTGAACCGAACCGAACTGAATTTCTAAATCATTTTTCATTTTTTATTTTGAGTAATTTATAAGAATTTAAATAACTAAGTAACTCAAATATTTTTGCGTAAATGTATAGCAATCTATTAGTTATTAGTTTACGAAATGGTCACAAATTTTGAGCATTTTTTTATCGTCAATATGTGTAGTAAACTCATTTAGTTTGCAAAAGAGATTAACAAAGGTAATAACCTTATGTGTAGCAGTGTTTAATCCTATTAGGTGTCTAAACAATTTTATTAATGAACTTTAATTATAGTATCAACAAACCGGTACAAGAAGCCCAACAAACCAGATCCTTGATTAGGAGCATGAAGGAAACCTAGCTGAATATTAGATTGTGGAATTCGGAGTATAGGATTATGAATAATGCTAAACCAATGGCAGTTCTTTTCTTGACTCAAATACTTTGCAAGCAAGTTAGTTTCTTACCTAACAATTTCCAATGGACTCGGTTTCACTCAAGGTTCTCTCTCACGAGAGGCGGTAAGAGCTTCAGTATAGTAGGAAAGCATTGACAGCTCTATCGTATACCTTATTCATGTATTTGACACGTTAATGAATGAAAAAGTGTATGCCACTTGATTTCCTCCATTTTGTAAATTCTATATGTGGGATGATTTTGTATGGTTTCAATTTCTTAAGATAAGACTATAAACCTTTCATTTTATCAAGGGAAATCTAGCCTTTAATAGTCTAATTAGATTCATGCTTGGATTGTGTTAATATCTCTTCACAACAAATAATGTGGGTGGTTATTTTGGTTGGTTATGACTACATGCTAGTCTACTTATTTTTTTCTTGATTTAGGTGAGTTGAAGAAAAAAAAGTGCTTTTAGGTAGTGTATTAGAATTTAATTGCTTTTAGGCAATCCTCCATCTGAGATGGCGGATTACATATACACGCAAGCATGCTTTCCACGTGTGTCTCTAAGTCGGATGCCATGTCAATGGGTAATACATGTGGAATCCTCTATCTGAGAAGAGAATTACATAAACTCATTTAACCACCATTTACCGTGGACTTACCATATGAAGTCTCTTTTTTTACCTCCTGGACACATGTCACAAAACCTGAAATCCTCCATCTCAAATAGAGGATTGTCACACAAAGAATATATTCTAATAACTCTCTTGTATTCAACATTTGGAATCACTAAATGTCATATTTGTCATCATAAAAATGTATTCAGCTTTCTCGTGAATAAGACTTTATTTTATGAGTGAATTATCTGAATTGGACATTTAAAATGTAACCCTAGGAATCATTCATCTTTACATTTAAAGATAGGATTATAACTATTCTTTACACAATCTCAATACAATACTAATTAACTTTTAATGTCAACGAATATGTTACATTTACGTATAGTTAGTTAGAGGCTGAGATAAAATAACAATAGATTTTATACATTACATTAAAAACAATGTATGGAAAACCCACATGAGAAGGGTTTTCCATATTAAAAATGAAGTAATGTATTATATTAAAAATGAAGTGAAGAATTTATAAAATTTATTGTTATTTTATCCCAGCCCCTAACTAACTATACGTAAATGTAACATATTCGTTGACATTAAAAGTTAATTAATATTGTATTAAGAGTGTGGAAAGAATAGTTATAATCGTATCTTTAAATGTAAAGATGGAGGATTCCTAGGGTTACATTTTAAAAGTCCAATACAGATAATTCACTCATGAAAAAAGGTTTTATACACGAGAAAGCTGAATACATTTTTATGGTGACAAATATGACATTTATTGATTTCAAATGTTGAATACAATTCATTCACAAGTGTTATTAGCATATATTCATTGTATGACAATCCTCTATTTGAGATGAAGGATTTCAGAGGTTGTGACACATGTTCAGGAGGTAAAAAAAGAGACTCCATATGGTAAGTCCACAGTAAATGGTGGTATAATGAGTTTATATAATCCTCTATCTCAGATAGAGGATTCCACGTGTATTACCTGTTGACATGACATCCGACTTGAAGACACACGTGTAAAGCATGCTTGCGTGTACATATAATCCGTCATCTCAGATGAAAGATTACCTGAAAGCAATTAAATTCTAATACACTACCTAAAAGCACTTTTTTTTTATTCAACCCATCTAAATCAAGAATCCTAGTCTACTACTATGTGATGGCATGCGCCATGCCTTAAACTTTGTAAAACAAGACTACACGACAAGCAATTGGCAGCACCATACACACATATTATTTAATTATGGCAGCTTGCATATATAATATATAATTAAAGTAGAATATACATATTTTAACAAAAGCTATAATTTTTAAAAAAGCCATTGGGAGCAAAACTTATGTAGATTATAATTGACGATGAGTCTATTTTTGTTGGCAGTGAAGCATTTTGATTCTTAAAAAGAAAGGACAAGGTAAAGTACAAGACCATACGTTGCTCAAGCATGCAAATGACCGTTTCTGGACTTTGGAACACACCACACAGACATATTATTTTTATTTGATTATAAGATGTACGGATGGTGGCTAGCTTATGTGTTAACTTCAATCTTATGTTTGTTGGGTTCAATATATTTTGAGTTGTTATGACTATAAGATTTAACTAATTACATTTTTACATTTCAAATATATAACTTCGATATGACTCTGGTAAAAAACAAATTTTAGTATTTAGTTCCATGCATGATAGCAAAAAATAAAACTCGATGTACATATTCAAAACTGTTTTGACTTCGCTTCAACGGATACAAAACCATTAAGAAAACACACGGCTTTATCGGATATCTTCAAACGATCTTAGTCCATCCCGTCAGTTAACACATGTTCATGTATATAATACTAATTTTGACTATATTAGTCCCGTCAATGAACAATTTTTGGCTAAGAATGATCAAATAGTTAAAAAGACAAACCTATATCCGAGGTATAAAAAAGTGACTTTAAATAATATTGTCTCTAATACACGCAAAATATGCCTTCTATTATTCTGTCTACACACAGTTGTTTTCAAACTAAAAAAAATATAAAATTTCCCAGTATAATAAAATAACTAGCTAGGTATTACATTATCAATGCGTAATGGATGACCTTACCTTAGCATCATATGATGGAACTAAGTCCCCTTGTATATATATACATGCATATGTATATCATGTGTTTGTACATGTATACATATTTGTGTCACTGAAAGTAAAGAAGCATGGCTCAAATCGTAGGCTCCGAAGAAATAGAGTCACTGAGGATTGAGCTTTCAGAAATAGGAAGAAGTTTAAGATCATCTTTTCGCCATCATACGTCGAGTTTTCGAGCTAATACAAATGTGAATACTACTCCGGATGAGAATCTTGAAAAGTGGGAGGCAATCGATAGATTGCCAACATTTGAGCGTTTGAAGTCATCTTTGTTTGATGATGAAAACATTGGGAAGAAAGTGGTTGATGTCACAAAGCTACTTGCTCCCGAGAGACACATGTTTATTGAGAAGCTTATCAAACACATTGAGAATGACAACCTTCGGTTGTTGCAGAAGCTTAGAAAACGAACAGACAAGTAATTAAGCTTTCCTTTTTCTTTTTCTTTCTTTCTTTCTTTTGTTTCCTTAGGGTAAGGGCTGTTTAAAAAGCTCGTGGCTTGTCTTGGTTTGTAAACGAACGTTTCCAAGCCCGGGCCAATTTAAGCTCGCATGACTCATTTAATTTTAAGCTCGGATTTTTATATCAATAAATCGTGTAGCTATAAATTCGACCTTTGGTATATTATTATAATTGTATACCGGAACTAGATAATTTTAATAAAAAATGAGCTGCCTTTCGCTTTTTACTAGTTGAGCTTGGTCTTACCATTTCAGTTCATTAAGATAAACGAGCCGAGCGTTTAACTTCAAGCCTGAGCCCAACCCGACTCAGCTTGACTTGTTTACTCCCTACACATATATGTATATATCTTCATTCAGTTAGGACCAATAGTTCCACACTTGCTTACCCATATGTCCAACCATTAAATTAACTTGGCTTCATGTTGATTTTTCCACTTACATTGGGATGGCAGCTCACATAATTAATCTGGTTGTTTAGGGTCGGTGTTCAGTTGCCCTCTGTGGAGGTAAGATATAAGAATCTTCGTGTAGAAGCCGAGTGTAAAGTAGTTCATGGCAAGCCACTCCCGACTCTATGGAATTCATTTCAGAGTTTGCTTTCTGTAAGTATTGATCTAACTATGACCGACCTCCATTCTAACCATAAACATATACAGTACTAATAAACAACTGTGAAGTTTTGTTGGTTCAAAGTAAATATCAGTGAGTTTCTAATATTAGCTTCATTTTTATTGTGACAGGAGATCATCATGATACCCGGTTTAATGTCTAAACAGGCAAAGATAACCATCTTAAAGGATGTCAGTGGTGTTATTAAGCCAGGAAGGTATGAATCTGTTTCAATCTCCTAATTATATATATATGGAAGATACTTCCATTGTGAATGTATTAGACTTAGAATGATGACTACCATAACTGTAATCTATCGGTCTTTATACGATATTTCAGGATGACTCTCCTTCTTGGTCCTCCAGGAAGTGGGAAAACCACATTGTTGAAAGCACTCTCAGGGAACCTAAATAAAACTCTCAAGGTTTTAAACTTCCATTTTGTCTTATTTTATGAACATGCTATATCTATGCATACAATAATGTCTGTAATGTTTCTTCGTTATCATGCCAAAACAGATTAGTGGTGAAGTTTCATACAATGGGTACAAACTAGAAGAATTTGTTCCGCAAAAGACTTCTGCTTATATAAGCCAAGATGATTTGCATATCCCTGAGATGTCTGTTAGGGAAACGCTAGATTTTTCGTCTCGTTGCCAGGGTACTGGAACCCGTGCAGGTATGTGTTATTGCTACTTATTGCACATAATAATCCATGTAGTTTTGTATCCCATTCCAAGTAATGATGGTTCAAGAATTAAACGATAGTTATTTTCTTCTTATTTAGAGATTATGATGGAGGTTAATGGGAGGGAGAAAGAAGCAGGGATTGTTCCTGATCCAGATCTAGACACTTTTATGAAGGTAAAAATGCTAAATTGTGTTGTTTATGCTATTTTAAATGAATGTTTGCGTAAGCCGTTTCGATTAAAATTTGTGAAACTTTCATTATCTTATCTATGAAGCCAAAACATTATATGTTAATTATGCCCCTTAAAACAAGAAAAGTGTAATATATAGTTTCAGTTTGTGATATTTGGTTTATAATCTTCACAGGCAATTTCCATTGAAGGACAAAAGACAACTCTCCAAACAAACTACATCCTGAAGGTAGTGTAATATTATTATATATTCAGTGTGTTGTTATTTAAGTATGTATAATAGGTTCGATTTCCCATCACTATCAGATTCTTGGCCTTGACATATGTGCTGATACAATGTTTGGAGATGCCATGAGAAGAGGAATTTCGGGTGGTCAAAAGAAAAGATTGACTACAGGTAACTTGTGCATATATTGAGGTTTATAGTGAGGTTTAATGTGTATAACTGAATCTAACTTCTGTGGTTAATTGATTTTAGGGGAGATGATTGTTGGTCCCACGAAAGCTTTATTCATGGATGAAATATCAAATGGATTAGACAGCTCCAGTACATATCAGATAGTTGCCTGCCTTCAGCAGTTGGCGCATGTAACAGACGCTTCAATACTCATTTCACTTCTTCAGCCAACACCAGAAGTATTTGATCTCTTTGATGACATTATGTTGATGGCAGAAGGAAGAATCGTGTATCATGGGCCGCGCAGTAATGTCTTGGAGTATTTTGAGGGCTTTGGTTTTACATGCCCCGAAAGGAAAGGCGTAGCTGACTTCCTCCAAGAGGTAATGCCCCATTCATGTCCACTTCTTAAGCGAGAGTTTTCGTGTAATATATAACAAGTTATTCTTCACAGGTTGTGTCAAGAAAAGACCAAGCGGCCTACTGGTGCAGAAATGAACAAACCTATAATTATGTATCGGTAGACACCTTTTCCACAAGATTTAAGGAATCTCGTTTGGGAAAAGAGATGAATGAGGATATATCCAAACCCTTTGTGAGATCAGAGAGTCACGAGAAAGCCATATCCTTCAATGTCTATTCTCTTTCTAAATGGTCTCTTTTTAGAGCTTGCATGTCTAGGGAAATTCTGCTCATGAAAAGAAATTCTTTTGTCTACATCTTCAAGTCAGTTCAGGTGCTCATAATATCACTCCTTTCTCATGATTTTGATTTCACCTTCCTTACATTAATATTATCATCATCATTACATAAACAAACAAAAAAAAAACAACAATCCCACTCATAGATTAGGGATTATCTATGGAGGTGAGATTTGGGCAAGCATTTCTTCTATCCCAACTGCTTACAACCAGACCCTTTTTTTAAAAAAACAAATAAATAAATAAAAACAAACCTGTTTTTACTGTATAAAAATACAAATAACATAAAGTTACAAATAAAAACAAAAATACTAGTGAGAGTAGTAACATAAAGAAAAAACCAACTAAAAGTCCCTATTCTTTACCCCACGTCTCCAAGAAGTCCTATCATGTCCTCGTAGATGTGCAAGCCTCTAACATATCCTGCTTAATAATCATTGATTCAAGTGATATGTTTATTATTATATTGCCTTAGTTAGACGGTCTAATTATTCTGGTTACTTATTGCAGCTCATCATAATTGCAATAATCACAATGACCGTATTTTTCCGAACTAGATTGAAGCCTGATGTGATTGATGCAAATTATTATCTTGGTTCACTCTTTTATGCACTTGTAATTCTTCTAGTTGACGGGTTCCCAGAAGCATCAATGACAGTTGCAAGACTTCAAGTTTTCTATAAACAAAGGGACATGTGCTTCTATCCTTCTTGGGCATATGCAATTCCTGCATCTGTTCTTAAGATTCCCATATCATTGATGGAATCCACTATTTGGACATGTCTCACTTATTATGTCATCGGATATAGCCCTGAACCTGAAAGGTGAGCATCATATATATAAACTATTTCACCATCCGTCTCAACTGTCTCAAAACCACACTAACATGTATGCTTTGTAGGTTCTTCCGTCAGCTAATGCTCCTTTTTGCGACACACTTCACATCAGTGTCCATGTTCCGGTTCTTTGCATCAGTTTTCCAAACTGTGGCTGCTGCTACAACAGTAGGCAGCACTGCAATAGTGTTCTTATTGTGCTTCGGAGGCTTCATCATACCACACAGTAAGTTCCTAGTATAGCAGTGTCTTTGTTATTCTTTTCCATATATATATATAGACTATAAAGACTTGCAGATCAACTAAGGGTTGGAACTTGTTGTAGCTTCAATGCCAGCTTGGTTGAAGTGGGGATTCTGGGTTTCTCCGTTGTCGTATGGGGAAATAGGTCTTGCGGTGAATGAATTTCATGCTCCGAGATGGAACAAGGTAATTACTTAAAAGTCGCTGATATATTTCATGGGGAATTTCTGATACATTTTTCAAAAACTTACCCAAGCAGATGACGTCTACAAACACGACAATAGGTCTACAAACACTCGAAAGTCGTGGGTTAGAATTTGAGGAATACTATTTCTGGATATCACTTGGTGCCATGTTCGGTTTTGCATTGTTGTTTAACATAGGCTTCATCTTGGCTTTAAGCTACTTTAAGGGTAACTTCCTCTTTTCAATATCACAAGTCAACTTTGAATATAGATGATGCACATTCTGATGAACAATTATGGTTGTTTAATGGTTTAGCGCCTGGTACTCGCGCCATTATTTCAAAGGAAAAGTTGTCTGTAGGTGAAGGATCCAAACAACACCCTCTCAAGGGTAAAACAACCGAAGAAACTATCTCAGAGCCTCATCAAGGTTTTGATGTTTTCTTTTCTTTTCATGCCATATTTAGTTTTCTCATGGGATTTATTCTTTTTTATTGAATACCTACTTAATATCTCATCTTCTTATTTTTACAGGAAAAATGGTGTTACCTTTTGAACCACTAGCGATTACCTTTCAAGATCTGCAGTACCATGTCGAGCCCCCACCAGTAATTAGTTAAAACTATTTAAATACAAACTTTGTTATATATTCCGTTCATATTAACAATATAGATTATTGTTCTGTCTTAATAATTTAAATTCTAGGAAATGAGGGAGCATGGCTTCACTGGAAAAAGACTTCAGTTACTTCGCAACATCACTGGGGCTTTTAGACCCGGAGTGCTTACAGCCTTGATGGGTGTAAGTGGTGCTGGAAAAACAACACTTCTTGATGTTCTTTCGGGAAGGAAAACAAGTGGCACTGTCGAAGGGGAGATTAGGATCGGGGGCTATCCAAAAGTTCAAGATACCTTTGCAAGGATTTCGGGCTACTGTGAGCAAACTGATGTACACTCTCCCCAAATTACAATCGAAGAATCAGTTATATTTTCTGCCTGGCTCCGTCTTCATCCGGACATTGATTCAAAAACTAAGCATGTACAAAAGAATTACACAAAATAATAGCCTGTTACTTTTGGTAATAGTATATATGTAACTTTTTTCCTATGGTATGTACAGAAATTTGTAGAAGAAGTCTTGGAAACGGTTGAGCTTAATGCCATAAAAGATGCCTTGGTTGGCATTCCTGGAGTTAGCGGTTTATCAACAGAGCAGCGTAAACGGCTCACAATTGCTGTTGAAGTTGTTGCTAATCCCTCCATGATATTCATGGATGAACCTACGACTGGACTGGATGCCAGGTCAGCTGCCATTGTTATGCGAGCTGTGAAGAATATTGTTGATACAGGAAGAACTATCGTTTGCACAATTCACCAACCGAGCATTGACATATTTGAGGCCTTTGATGAGGTAAAAATGAGATATTTAAGTACTCAAGAGAAAAAGATGAGTGTTAACTTAGTTAGAATATATTTTCTGTCTTAAGTTTAGTAATATATTATCCCACCCATGTTCATGTAGTTAATCCTATTGAAAAATGGTGGACGCATGATCTACTGCGGGCCCTTGGGTCGCAATTCGAGTAGGGTCATTGAATACTTTGAGGTCAGTTGAGCTCATAACATGCAGATGCACATGTTACATATGCATCATCCCCCTTTCATAATGTATCTTAACTAATATAATCTCAAATTCACATGATCGAATTATCATTTAAACAGAACATCCCGGGGGTGCCAAAGATTAGAGACAACTATAATCCAGCAACATGGATGTTAGAGGTTAGTTCCACATCAATGGAAGCTGAACTCGGTGTTGATTTTGGACAAATCTATTCTACTTCAACTTTGTATGAGTAAGTCTCATCTTTTATAATATGATGCCAACATATTGGTATATAAAGCTCAAACAACTCTATTAAATAATAAAAGCTTCGAGTAAACTAGTAAAATGCATACTCTATAAGCATATTAACAGATAGTTACATTGTGCGACTCCTGTAACATGACAGGTTATTTTTCTGTTTTTTATTTATGTTAGGAGCAATAAAGAGCTTGTAAAGACATTAAGTAAACCACCTCCTGGTTCAAAAGATTTGTATTTTCCGACACGTTTTCCACAAAATGGTTGGGGCCAATTCAAGGCGTGCCTATGGAAACAACACTTGTCTTACTGGAGAAGTCCTTCATACAACTTGATGCGTTCCATGTATATGCTCTTTACATCGTTTATGTTTGGGTTACTCTTCTGGAACCAAGGAGAGAAGATGTAAGTTAATATACATTATGCATATCATGTGTTCCTTGCTTGTTTCTACATAATTTTATGTGCAGATAATTTGGAAAGTTCATAGCTAAATTTCCATCCATCTTGAACTGGATGTAAAGAGTTTTAAATTGTTCATTTGGTACATATCACAAAAATTTAATTGAATATTCACCATAAAGTTGGATAGTACGTATTATCTCCTTCGTATTTCCTTCAAGTCATCTCATATGGTATCCCTCCACATGACAGACATAACCAGCAGAGCTTATTCAATGTGTTTGGTTCAATGTTCGCTGCTATTCTTTTTAGTGGCATAAACAATGCCTCTTCGGTAATACCATACGTTTCCATGGAGCGAACTGTTTTGTATCGAGAAAGATTTTCTGGGATGTATGCATCTTGGGCTTATGCTCTTGCACAGGTATAAATAAAATCCTTGTTATCTACTAATTGTATGTGTATGTTACAAGTAATATGTATGTTACATAAGGCTTCTAAAACTAAGTTTAACTCTACTAATCTTCACCTAGGACTGGGTGCACAACAACGGGTCATTAACATGCTTCAAATTTTAGGCCGGTTGGTCCTTATATTTTGGGCATGGTCTATTTTTACCAACCAGATTAAAAGTATAAAAAATTGATTTGTCAAAAATTTTATATAAATGTTATGTTGTAAAATATTCAAACTCTTAATCTAAAAATCTGTTTTCACATGTGAAAGTCATTTTATATTTTTATGTATGAGTTGCTTAACAGATGAAGAAGGTTTATGACTGTTTAATTACAACCTAAAATGTTTTGATTATATCATGTAGGTGGCAATTGAGTTTCCTTATCTATTTGCCCAGTCACTTGTATATGTGTGCATCACTTATCCTATGATCGGATACTATTGGTCAGCGTACAAGGTTTTCTCGTACTTCTATACATTCTTGTGCACATTGATGTACTTCACCTATATGGGAATGCTCCTTGTTGTTGTGACACCTAGCTTTCCAGTTGCCGCCATTCTATCGTCTGCATTTTACACCATGTTTAACTTGTTTGGTGGATTTTTAATTCCTAAACCAGTAAGTCACTTTTTATTCATAACTTGTCACTTTTTATTCATTGCATTCTTTATCCATTTTGGCTTTTTCTGCCACCAAAACTAGCTATAAACTTTAAAATCACGTGGACTCTTCATATTTCAACGAATAAGACTAACCGGATGATTAAGTTCAACCCCTACATATGTTATTTGTCTTGCTGCAAAAGTCGAGTCGAGTGTACAACTTTTAGATATAAGTAAACTAAGGATGCTTATTATCTATTATAACTATAAGTTTGTTTGTTCTTGTTCGCCATTATTATATCTTTGGTTTAATTATTATGAAAGTTATTAACGTTTCATCATTATTAGTTGGTTATCTATATCATTATCTTTTTTACTGTAACCTTTCTATACAAGGAGATATGGTTTTCACTTATTTAATACATAAAAGATATTATTCACCAATTCAGTCTCTCAGTTGTTTTTAATTATGTCATATGGCACTTGTATAGATGCAAATATGGATGTTATGTAACCCGATATATATGACGAAAAGAAAATATAGTTGTATTTATACATGATGCAAAGCTTACTATTATTGTGCTTAATTTCCTGCAGAAAATTCCACACTGGTGGACATGGATGTACTATTTGACTCCAACTTCATGGTCACTTAACGCGTTGCTTGCTTCTCAATATGGTGATGTGAAGAAGGAGATCTTAGTTTTCTGGGAAACTAAGTCGGTGGAAGCCTTCGTAAGAGATTACTTTGGGTATCATCATGATCAGTTACCACTTGTGTTTGTTCTTCTTGCACTATATCCTATTGTTCTTGCATCTCTATTTGCATATTCTGTATCTAAACTCAATTTCCAAAGAAGGTAGATGTATATTGAGCATCTAAAGTATGTATGTACCCAAGTGTGACAAATGATTGCAATCTACCACATTATTTGTTTTGTGAAATTTGAGTTGTCTTTATAGGAATATCTAAAACCGCCGAGAGTAAGTACCGCCTAAACCATATTACACAACGACACAAGGTTTAGAGATGGTAAATGTTATAGAGATGTTTGGTTTAAAGGTTGTTTTGATGGTATCTACACGACGGGCT
The DNA here is from genome assembly GCF_021521415.1 of Bidens hawaiensis. Taxonomy (NCBI): domain Eukaryota; kingdom Viridiplantae; phylum Streptophyta; class Magnoliopsida; order Asterales; family Asteraceae; genus Bidens; species Bidens hawaiensis. The sequence goes on from NW_027491419.1 coordinate 47,202, forward strand.
TATAAGATTTAATCTTATTTTACATCTAACCCAACCTGTCTTAAACACTAATTATATTAGGGTATTATTATTATTTAAATACTAATAAGTATTAGTGGTTACATTATATAGTGTACTGAATTAAATATGCATTACTTAATGTAGTAAATTAAATAATGTGTACTAATTATTAATGGTTACAGAGTTTTTTTTACCATTTAAAAAATCATTATTACTCAATACATCAAAGGTTATACCAAAATGTTACTTAATACATCAAAGGTTATATTAGACAGTTAATAATATAAGTTTAGAAATAGGAGGATACAAAGTGTAAATGTATGTCCTATATATACCGAATGTAATTACCTATCAATACATACAATAGTATACGATCGTAAGTTTATTATGGTATCACAGCTAGCATAACCCTAACTGCTGCCCCACCCTACTTCCGGCACCACAGCCTCTTCCTTTTTTTTTCAGCCAAACAATGGCTTTACTTGTTGCTTTCTCCACAACTAAGAAAACTTCTCACAATTCTCAAAAGTTCGTTTTCACGTTCTCTCCCACAAATTATGGTTTTTGGAAAACCATGATTCATCCGTTTCTTGTCACAAACAATTTGATAGGCTATGTTGATGGGACTATCCCCTTTCCATCGTCTGTGATTGAACAGCCTGCATCATCGGCCACAGATGCTCCTAAAACATCTCAACCTAACCCTAATCATGCCACATGGGTCGCCAACGATGCCCATGTTCGTATGCTGATGATCTGTAACATCCTAAAATTTATAATGTTGAATAAAGAAAGTTATGTTTAGTGATTTCACGTTTTAGTTATTTAATGTCGAGTAAGGAACGGGTCATGGGCTTAGATTACGTAAGATGGGTTAAATGAGAATGGGCCTTGGGTCCGTGGGCTTATAAATACCCATCCCAAGCCCAAGATATCATTTTATTTCCATCTTTCTCTTTTACACACTCAAAAGCACACATAACCGACCGAGATCCGAAGTCGAGACCCGAGATTTTTGCTGGTAGATCTGAGTTGGAAAGGTAAGAACTAATCCCGCAAAGCTAATATTACTGAAAATGGTTAGGATTTGACGGGTTAATCGGACCCGAAACACAACTGCCCAAATCGGACCCCTAAAACGTCGATTTTAGGCCGATTTGATGGTTGGGATTTGTAGGCGCCGATCATACGATTCCGTGGGTACCAAAATCGAGTTATTTGGCTAAGAAACGAAGGAGTTATGGGCAAACAGATCTGCAGCGCGACAACTTCGCCTTCATCTGGGCAACTTCGCCTTCAAGCGATGAACTTCGCCTGCAAGCTAAGTTCGCCTGATGAACTTCGCCTGCAAGCCAAGTTCGCCTGATGATAAGTTCGCCTGAAGCCAAGTTCGCCTGATGGCAACTTCGCTGAAATGGTAACTTCGCCTAAAAGCCAAGTTCGCCTGAGGTTTAACTTCGCCTAAAAGCCAAGTTCGCCTAAGGTTTAACTTCGCCTAAAAGCCAAGTTCGCCTAAGGTTTAACTTCGCCTGAAGCCAAGTTCGCCTAAGGTTTAACTTCGCCTGAAGCCAAGTTCGCCTAAGGTTTAACTTCGCCTGAAGTGAAGTTCGATTATAAAATAAATTAAAAACCTAATGGAAAATGTGTTAAGGCAGTTATCGAAAATAAAATTTTTCCAAGCTGACCTGGCAGCTTAACCCCAGCCAGGGGCTCTGCCCCTTGGACCCCGCTAGGGGCTGCCGCCCCTAGAACCCCGCTGCCAGGGGCGCTGCCCCCGGACCCCCGTTCGTTGTGGGTCATATATAGATAGAAATACAAAACGAGTAGTAGTAGTTAATTGATATGTGTAAATATTATACAGTTAGCCGAGCCCAGTTAAAGAAAGGAATTACGATCAACGGCGAACGTAACAGGATCCAGGTGAGTTTCTAGCCCCATTCCTTGTTATGTTTTCGGGGCTGTGTGCATACTTGATGTGTTGTTAATACATTTATCCTAAGTGATAAGTGTATGCCATATGTGATATATGTGATATGTATGAATGATTGCTTGATGGTACGTGAACGATCTTCGGATATTGCACGTACTGTCAGGTTGTAACGTTATAAATATGGTAAGTATGTTATGTATGAACGATTGCTTGATGGTACGTGAACGATCTTCGGATATTGCACGTACTGTCAGGTTGTAACGTTATAAATATGGCAAGTATGATATGTATGTTTATGTGTATGAACGTAATAAAGTTAATAAAAGAAGGAAATGACGGTTGTATGGTTGTATGGTTACGAAAAGGGTACCGAGCCCTAATAATACTCGAGGTATGATGTATGGTTGTATGGTAACGAAGAGGGAATCGAACCCTACTAATATTCGAAAACAAGGGACCAGACCCTAATAATATCTGTGATGTTAGGGACCAGACCCTAATAATATCTGTGATGTTAGGGACCAGACCCTAATAATATCTGTGATGTTAGGGACCAGACCCTCATAATATCTGTGATGTTAGGGACCAGACCCTCATAATATCTGTGATGTTAGGGACCAGACCCTTATAATATCTGTGATGTTAGGGACCAGACCCTTATAATATCTGTGAGGTTATAGGGCGAAAGGCTCTTTAAAACGTATGATTATGAATAAAAAGAAAGTATGTAAGTAAGAAAGAAAGTATGTAAGTAAGAAAGAAAGTATGTAAGTAAGAATGAAGGTATGAGTACTTATGTGTGTATGAAAGAAAGTTATGAGGTTAAGTACGTATGTATGTAATAAGGTATTGTATGGTATTGTATGATTAACTAGAACTCACTCAGCGTAGCTGACTTTTAGTATGCACGCAGGTGAGTAGGTTGAGACAGCTGGCTTGAGTGGAGGACACATGGCAGAAGACTAAAGCCTGGCATCTGAAGATCTGATATGTTTTATAAGTTATGTTTTGATTTTGAAAGACAAGAGGAATGTTTTAAGACATGATTATGAATCGATATGTAATGTTTTATGAAGTTTTATATTCCGCGTAAAGTTTTTAATTAACTCTGATATTTAGAACTGTGTTTATGAGTAAATCCAACACGAAAGTAGGGTTACCGGTAACGGGGCCTTACAAGTTGGTATCAGAGCAAAGTTCGAGAGATTTAAGCATCCTACATGCTTAGACTCGAACAGAGAATGGGATTTAAGTAAGAAAAGAAAGAAGATGCCAGTTCAAGAATGCCATGTGTCGCTCAAGCAAGATCAGTAAAGGTGAAAGGTATGATTAAATGATATACGTTAATGAGAAAGAAAAGATATGAGAATGGTACGGATAGGAATAATTGATTGTTTTGAATTGACTAACTACTTAAGTAGAACCAGCACAAATAGACTCATAAAAGGAAGTGTATAGGACGCGGAAAGTAACGTGATCAGCTAATCACAACTGGCCACTGTTATTACCTGTTAGCCTTACTATCCTTGTACTAGATAGTTCCTTGAGTGATGATGTTTGTGTTTTCCCCTTTAGAATACTAATGGCTGGAGCTGGAGAATTTGTCGAAACTGGGGGTCGCACTGGGCGTCGTGGCAGTCCTCGTCTTGTCCGGCAACCCTCGGTGGAAGAAGCTTCCCACACCGAAGATGAAGGAAGCGCGGCTGGAGGAGACCAGAACAACAACGAAGAAGTTCAACTTAGCCCCGCAGTTCAAGCAGCCATCGTTCAGGCTGTAGTTGCTGCTGTGAAGAACCTGAATCCCGAAGGATCTGCTGGAAGCCGTGAGCGAACTGCTGAAGGGGCGGGTGGTGATGGTAGAAAGGATGGGGAAGGTGAAAGAGGGGCCTCGAGTGGGGATAAGTCAGTGAAAGTCGATGATAGGAGAGGAGGACAAGGTGGGTGCAGCTATAAGTCCTTCAAAGGTTGTGACCCGCCTAAGCTGACTGGTTTAGGAGACGCAATCGCTACTCTCCAGTGGATAACCGCTATGGACAAGGTTATCCGCATTAGCGAATGCCGTCCCGACCAAGCTGTGGGTTATGCTACTCAGTCATTCGTAGATGAGGCTATGTATTGGTGGGAGAGTGTGGAGCAGAGGAAGACCCGTGAAGAGATCAAAGAGATGAGGTGGGAAGATTTGAAAGAGTTGGTAATGAAGAAGTTCTGTGCAGATGCCGAGGTTGAAAGAACGGAGATGAAGTTCCAGAATTTGAAAGCCGGTATGATGACGCATCGTGAGTATACCACGGAGTTCAACCGACTATCTAGGTTGGTGCCTGACATGGTTGACACTGAGGTCAAGAGAATCAAATGTTATGTGAGAGGGTTGCCACAAAAGGTCCGCATGTTAGTCAGGGCGATTCAACCTGCTACTTTTGATTCGGCTGTTGGACTCGCGGAAATGGTCTTTGCTGACGTGGCCGCGGATGATAGGGTGGAAAGGGACGAAGAGAAAGAGAAGAAAGGGGTCACTCCTGCTAAACGACCCGGGTACTCAGTTATGGAACTCCAAGGATAAGAAACAGAAAGTGTGGGAGAAGAGATCGTGTAAGACCTGCGGAAAGAGGCATGGTGGTGAATGCAAGTGGGGTAAAAGTTCTAATGTTTGTCTCAAATGTGGAAAGGCTCATGGTGGAGAATGCAGAATGGGGTCGAATGCCTGTTATAAGTGCGGGAAGGTAGGGCATTATGCCAATGAGTGCAGTGCGAAGCCAGCATGTTACAAATGTGGCAAGACAGGCCATATGTCAAGGGAGTGCACTGAAGGTGTAGCTGGAGGTAGTGGAAAGAAGGATGCCGATCAAGCTAGGCCCAGAACTAGAGCCTACATGCTGACCCAGGAACAAGCCAGGCAGATTCCGGATGTCGTCACAGGTACGTTTCTAGTGAACGATGTTTCCGCTTCTGTATTATTTGATTCTGGTGCGAATAGAAGTTTTGTAGCTACGACGTTTAGTAAACTAGCTAAAATGAAAGGCTGCCGAGTGTCTGAAACTTTTGTAGTAGAAACCGCAAGTGACACTTCGGTGAAAATAACAAAAATGGTTAAGAATTGTAAGATAGAGTTAGAGGGACATGAGTTCCCTGTTACTTTGTATGTTATGGCCTTAGGAGGGTTCGATGTAGTCTTGGGTATGGATTGGTTGTCTGAGTTTGAGGCTCAGATAGTATGTAAAAGTAAGATGATAAGGTTAAAGTCATTGGATGGTAGTGCGGTGACGGTTTATGGTGATAAGGAGAGTTATGGGCTTAATGTCATTTCGATGATAAAAGCCGAGGGTTTGTTAAGGCGAGGGTGCGGTGCCTACCTGGCGTATGTTGTCAACGCTACGGCCGAGACGAAAGAAATGAAGAATGTTCCTATTGTGCGCGACTACCCAGAAGTATTCCCTGAGGATCTTCCGGGGTTGCCACCTGAGCGAGAGATAGAATTTCAGATAGATCTAGTACCAGGAGCCCAGCCCGTCGCGAAGGCGCCTTACCGTCTAGCACCGTCCGAGATGAAGGAATTGATGTCCCAACTGCAAGAACTCCTCGACAAGGGTTTTATCAGACCGAGTGTTTCTCCGTGGGGCGCACCGGTTTTGTTTGTGAAGAAAAAGGATGGAAGTATGAGAATGTGCATAGACTATCGTGAGTTGAATAAGCTTACGGTAAAGAATAGATACCCCTTGCCTAGGATTGACGATCTGTTTGACCAACTGCAAGGTTCGAGTTGGTTCTCACGAATAGATCTCAGATCAGGCTACCATCAGCTGAAGGTGAAAGAGGTAGACATCCCTAAAACAGCGTTCCGAACGCGGTATGGACACTACGAGTTCCTTGTAATGTCATTCGGTCTAACAAATGCTCCTGCAGCATTTATGGACATGATGAATAGGGTGTGTCGACCGATGTTGGATAAGTCGGTTATCGTCTTCATCGATGATATATTGATTTATTCAAAGAGTGAGTCTGACCATGCCGAGCATCTGAGAGAGGTATTGGAAGTTCTGAAGAAAGAAAGGTTGTACGCCAAGTTTTCGAAGTGCGCGTTCTGGTTAAGGGAAGTGCAATTTTTAGGTCATGTGGTTAATCCGGAGGGGATTACCGTGGACCCAGCTAAGATTGAAGCGATAGCGAATTGGAAGACTCCGCAGAATCCGACTGATATACGAAGCTTCCTAGGGTTAGCTGGCTACTATAGGAGATTCATCGAAGGTTTCTCCAAGATAGCCGCACCGCTGACCGGTATGACCCGAAAGACGATAGTATTCAATTGGGGAAAGTTTCAGGAGGAAGCCTTTGAAGAATTGAAGAAGAGACTCACGCAAGCTCCAATCCTTACTTTACCCGATGGTGATGAGGATTTCGTTGTTTGTGCTGATGCCTCGCATCAAGGGTTAGGTTGCGTGTTGATGCAACGAGGGAAGGTGATAGCTTACGCGTCTAGACAGTTGAAAGTCCATGAGAGTACGTATCCGACGCATGATTTGGAGTTAGCAGCTGTAGTGCATGCTCTTAAGATATGGAGGCATTACCTGTACGGTACTAAGTGCACTATCTATACAGATCATAAGAGTTTAAAGTACTTCTTCGAGAAGAAAGAATTGAACATGAGGCAGAGAAGATGGTTAGAATTGATAAAGGATTACGACTGTGAGATTAAGTATTACCCCGGTAAAGCTAACGTGGTCGCTGATGCGCTAAGTCGTAAGAATGAGGAAGTCCTTGCAACCGTGAAATCATACAAGTTGATCATGAACTCAAGTCTTTTTGAAGAAATCATCAAAGTGCAGTCAGAAGTGTTAGTAGACGAAGGGTTAGTAAAGAAAGAAAGGATTTATGGCCAGCAAGATGAGTTGATGGAAAACACTCATGGAGTTAAGACTAGGTTCGACCGTATGTGGATCCCACGCCATGGTGATCTTAGAAGTCGAATCTTAGATGAAGCTCATAAGTCAAGGTACTCAATCCATCCAGGAGCTACAAAGATGTACCAAGACTTGAAAAGAGATTACTGGTGGCCAGGAATGAAGAACGATGTAGTGGATTATGTTAGTAAGTGCTTAACTTGCTTACAAGTCAAAGCCGAGCACCAAAAGCCTTATGGGAAGATGCAACCGCTAGAGATACCTGAGTGGAAATGGGAACACATCACCATGGATTTCATAACTAAGCTACCTCGTACAGCTAAGCAACATGATACCATCTGGGTGATTGTGGACCGTTTGACCAAGAGTGCTCACTTTCTGCCCATACGAGAGGCCATCTCGTCAGAAATGTTAGCAAGCTTGTTCATCAAGGAAGTGGTAACCAAGCATGGAGTACCGTTATCGATCGTGTCTGATAGGGACACACGGTTTACTTCGAGGTTCTGGGAGAAATTTCATGAAGCTATGGGGACGAGGTTGAACATCAGTACGGCGTATCATCCTCAAACCGATGGACAGTCTGAAAGGACGATCCAAACCCTTGAGGATATGCTACGTGCTTGCGTTTTAGATTTTGGTGGAAGTTGGGATGATCATCTGCATCTGGCAGAGTTCTCCTATAACAACAGTTACCATTCGAGTATTGGTATGCCACCGTTTGAGATGCTTTACGGTAGACGATGTAGAACCCCGGTGTGTTGGGGTGAGATTGGTCAGAAAGAAATGGGAAGCCTAGAAGTGGTTCAAGAAACGTCTTCAAAGTTCGATCAGATCAAAGCAAGAATGAAAGCCGCTCAAGACAGACAAAAGTCTTATGCAGATAAGCGGCGACGACCAATTGAGTTTAACGTTGGCGACAATGTGATGCTTAAGGTCTCGCCTTGGAAAGGAATTATCCGTTTTAGAAAGAGAGGGAAGCTAAGTCCGAGGTACATTGGACCATTTAAAATTTTGTATCGTGTGGGGGAAGTAGCTTATAAGCTGGATTTACCCGATGAGTTAGAAGGAATTCATTCAACCTTCCATGTTTCTCATCTGAGGAAGTGTCTAGCTGATGACACGTCTCACGTGCCATTAATGGACATTGAGGTTGATGAACAATTGAACTACATCGAGCAACCGATAAAGATCGTTGATCGCAAGGAGAAGCAGCTTCGTCACAAAACTATACCTTTGGTAAAAGTAATATGGAAACACCGCAAGGGATCAGATGCTACTTGGGAAGCCGAGGATGAGATGCGCAAGTTTTACCCTAGTTTGTTTATATAATAGTTAGGTTTCGGGGACGAAACCTCCTTAAGGGGGGAAGACTTGTAACATCCTAAAATTTATAATGTTGAATAAAGAAAGTTATGTTTAGTGATTTCACGTTTTAGTTATTTAATGTCGAGTAAGGAACGGGTCATGGGCTTAGATTACGTAAGATGGGTTAAATGAGAATGGGCCTTGGGTCCGTGGGCTTATAAATACCCATCCCAAGCCCAAGATATCATTTTATTTCCATCTTTCTCTTTTACACACTCAAAAGCACACATAACCGACCGAGATCCGAAGTCGAGACCCGAGATTTTTGCTGGTAGATCTGAGTTGGAAAGGTAAGAACTAATCCCGCAAAGCTAATATTACTGAAAATGGTTAGGATTTGACGGGTTAATCGGACCCGAAACACAACTGCCCAAATCGGACCCCTAAAACGTCGATTTTAGGCCGATTTGATGGTTGGGATTTGTAGGCGCCGATCATACGATTCCGTGGGTACCAAAATCGAGTTATTTGGCTAAGAAACGAAGGAGTTATGGGCAAACAGATCTGCAGCGCGACAACTTCGCCTTCATCTGGGCAACTTCGCCTTCAAGCGATGAACTTCGCCTGCAAGCTAAGTTCGCCTGATGAACTTCGCCTGCAAGCCAAGTTCGCCTGATGATAAGTTCGCCTGAAGCCAAGTTCGCCTGATGGCAACTTCGCTGAAATGGTAACTTCGCCTAAAAGCCAAGTTCGCCTGAGGTTTAACTTCGCCTAAAAGCCAAGTTCGCCTAAGGTTTAACTTCGCCTAAAAGCCAAGTTCGCCTAAGGTTTAACTTCGCCTGAAGCCAAGTTCGCCTAAGGTTTAACTTCGCCTGAAGCCAAGTTCGCCTAAGGTTTAACTTCGCCTGAAGTGAAGTTCGATTATAAAATAAATTAAAAACCTAATGGAAAATGTGTTAAGGCAGTTATCGAAAATAAAATTTTTCCAAGCTGACCTGGCAGCTTAACCCCAGCCAGGGGCTCTGCCCCTTGGACCCCGCTAGGGGCTGCCGCCCCTAGAACCCCGCTGCCAGGGGCGCTGCCCCCGGACCCCCGTTCGTTGTGGGTCATATATAGATAGAAATACAAAACGAGTAGTAGTAGTTAATTGATATGTGTAAATATTATACAGTTAGCCGAGCCCAGTTAAAGAAAGGAATTACGATCAACGGCGAACGTAACAGGATCCAGGTGAGTTTCTAGCCCCATTCCTTGTTATGTTTTCGGGGCTGTGTGCATACTTGATGTGTTGTTAATACATTTATCCTAAGTGATAAGTGTATGCCATATGTGATATATGTGATATGTATGAATGATTGCTTGATGGTACGTGAACGATCTTCGGATATTGCACGTACTGTCAGGTTGTAACGTTATAAATATGGTAAGTATGTTATGTATGAACGATTGCTTGATGGTACGTGAACGATCTTCGGATATTGCACGTACTGTCAGGTTGTAACGTTATAAATATGGCAAGTATGATATGTATGTTTATGTGTATGAACGTAATAAAGTTAATAAAAGAAGGAAATGACGGTTGTATGGTTGTATGGTTACGAAAAGGGTACCGAGCCCTAATAATACTCGAGGTATGATGTATGGTTGTATGGTAACGAAGAGGGAATCGAACCCTACTAATATTCGAAAACAAGGGACCAGACCCTAATAATATCTGTGATGTTAGGGACCAGACCCTAATAATATCTGTGATGTTAGGGACCAGACCCTAATAATATCTGTGATGTTAGGGACCAGACCCTCATAATATCTGTGATGTTAGGGACCAGACCCTCATAATATCTGTGATGTTAGGGACCAGACCCTTATAATATCTGTGATGTTAGGGACCAGACCCTTATAATATCTGTGAGGTTATAGGGCGAAAGGCTCTTTAAAACGTATGATTATGAATAAAAAGAAAGTATGTAAGTAAGAAAGAAAGTATGTAAGTAAGAAAGAAAGTATGTAAGTAAGAATGAAGGTATGAGTACTTATGTGTGTATGAAAGAAAGTTATGAGGTTAAGTACGTATGTATGTAATAAGGTATTGTATGGTATTGTATGATTAACTAGAACTCACTCAGCGTAGCTGACTTTTAGTATGCACGCAGGTGAGTAGGTTGAGACAGCTGGCTTGAGTGGAGGACACATGGCAGAAGACTAAAGCCTGGCATCTGAAGATCTGATATGTTTTATAAGTTATGTTTTGATTTTGAAAGACAAGAGGAATGTTTTAAGACATGATTATGAATCGATATGTAATGTTTTATGAAGTTTTATATTCCGCGTAAAGTTTTTAATTAACTCTGATATTTAGAACTGTGTTTATGAGTAAATCCAACACGAAAGTAGGGTTACCGGTAACGGGGCCTTACAAGTTGGTATCAGAGCAAAGTTCGAGAGATTTAAGCATCCTACATGCTTAGACTCGAACAGAGAATGGGATTTAAGTAAGAAAAGAAAGAAGATGCCAGTTCAAGAATGCCATGTGTCGCTCAAGCAAGATCAGTAAAGGTGAAAGGTATGATTAAATGATATACGTTAATGAGAAAGAAAAGATATGAGAATGGTACGGATAGGAATAATTGATTGTTTTGAATTGACTAACTACTTAAGTAGAACCAGCACAAATAGACTCATAAAAGGAAGTGTATAGGACGCGGAAAGTAACGTGATCAGCTAATCACAACTGGCCACTGTTATTACCTGTTAGCCTTACTATCCTTGTACTAGATAGTTCCTTGAGTGATGATGTTTGTGTTTTCCCCTTTAGAATACTAATGGCTGGAGCTGGAGAATTTGTCGAAACTGGGGGTCGCACTGGGCGTCGTGGCAGTCCTCGTCTTGTCCGGCAACCCTCGGTGGAAGAAGCTTCCCACACCGAAGATGAAGGAAGCGCGGCTGGAGGAGACCAGAACAACAACGAAGAAGTTCAACTTAGCCCCGCAGTTCAAGCAGCCATCGTTCAGGCTGTAGTTGCTGCTGTGAAGAACCTGAATCCCGAAGGATCTGCTGGAAGCCGTGAGCGAACTGCTGAAGGGGCGGGTGGTGATGGTAGAAAGGATGGGGAAGGTGAAAGAGGGGCCTCGAGTGGGGATAAGTCAGTGAAAGTCGATGATAGGAGAGGAGGACAAGGTGGGTGCAGCTATAAGTCCTTCAAAGGTTGTGACCCGCCTAAGCTGACTGGTTTAGGAGACGCAATCGCTACTCTCCAGTGGATAACCGCTATGGACAAGGTTATCCGCATTAGCGAATGCCGTCCCGACCAAGCTGTGGGTTATGCTACTCAGTCATTCGTAGATGAGGCTATGTATTGGTGGGAGAGTGTGGAGCAGAGGAAGACCCGTGAAGAGATCAAAGAGATGAGGTGGGAAGATTTGAAAGAGTTGGTAATGAAGAAGTTCTGTGCAGATGCCGAGGTTGAAAGAACGGAGATGAAGTTCCAGAATTTGAAAGCCGGTATGATGACGCATCGTGAGTATACCACGGAGTTCAACCGACTATCTAGGTTGGTGCCTGACATGGTTGACACTGAGGTCAAGAGAATCAAATGTTATGTGAGAGGGTTGCCACAAAAGGTCCGCATGTTAGTCAGGGCGATTCAACCTGCTACTTTTGATTCGGCTGTTGGACTCGCGGAAATGGTCTTTGCTGACGTGGCCGCGGATGATAGGGTGGAAAGGGACGAAGAGAAAGAGAAGAAAGGGGTCACTCCTGCTAAACGACCCGGTACTCAGTTATGGAACTCCAAGGATAAGAAACAGAAAGTGTGGGAGAAGAGATCGTGTAAGACCTGCGGAAAGAGGCATGGTGGTGAATGCAAGTGGGGTAAAAGTTCTAATGTTTGTCTCAAATGTGGAAAGGCTCATGGTGGAGAATGCAGAATGGGGTCGAATGCCTGTTATAAGTGCGGGAAGGTAGGGCATTATGCCAATGAGTGCAGTGCGAAGCCAGCATGTTACAAATGTGGCAAGACAGGCCATATGTCAAGGGAGTGCACTGAAGGTGTAGCTGGAGGTAGTGGAAAGAAGGATGCCGATCAAGCTAGGCCCAGAACTAGAGCCTACATGCTGACCCAGGAACAAGCCAGGCAGATTCCGGATGTCGTCACAGGTACGTTTCTAGTGAACGATGTTTCCGCTTCTGTATTATTTGATTCTGGTGCGAATAGAAGTTTTGTAGCTACGACGTTTAGTAAACTAGCTAAAATGAAAGGCTGCCGAGTGTCTGAAACTTTTGTAGTAGAAACCGCAAGTGACACTTCGGTGAAAATAACAAAAATGGTTAAGAATTGTAAGATAGAGTTAGAGGGACATGAGTTCCCTGTTACTTTGTATGTTATGGCCTTAGGAGGGTTCGATGTAGTCTTGGGTATGGATTGGTTGTCTGAGTTTGAGGCTCAGATAGTATGTAAAAGTAAGATGATAAGGTTAAAGTCATTGGATGGTAGTGCGGTGACGGTTTATGGTGATAAGGAGAGTTATGGGCTTAATGTCATTTCGATGATAAAAGCCGAGGGTTTGTTAAGGCGAGGGTGCGGTGCCTACCTGGCGTATGTTGTCAACGCTACGGCCGAGACGAAAGAAATGAAGAATGTTCCTATTGTGCGCGACTACCCAGAAGTATTCCCTGAGGATCTTCCGGGGTTGCCACCTGAGCGAGAGATAGAATTTCAGATAGATCTAGTACCAGGAGCCCAGCCCGTCGCGAAGGCGCCTTACCGTCTAGCACCGTCCGAGATGAAGGAATTGATGTCCCAACTGCAAGAACTCCTCGACAAGGGTTTTATCAGACCGAGTGTTTCTCCGTGGGGCGCACCGGTTTTGTTTGTGAAGAAAAAGGATGGAAGTATGAGAATGTGCATAGACTATCGTGAGTTGAATAAGCTTACGGTAAAGAATAGATACCCCTTGCCTAGGATTGACGATCTGTTTGACCAACTGCAAGGTTCGAGTTGGTTCTCACGAATAGATCTCAGATCAGGCTACCATCAGCTGAAGGTGAAAGAGGTAGACATCCCTAAAACAGCGTTCCGAACGCGGTATGGACACTACGAGTTCCTTGTAATGTCATTCGGTCTAACAAATGCTCCTGCAGCATTTATGGACATGATGAATAGGGTGTGTCGACCGATGTTGGATAAGTCGGTTATCGTCTTCATCGATGATATATTGATTTATTCAAAGAGTGAGTCTGACCATGCCGAGCATCTGAGAGAGGTATTGGAAGTTCTGAAGAAAGAAAGGTTGTACGCCAAGTTTTCGAAGTGCGCGTTCTGGTTAAGGGAAGTGCAATTTTTAGGTCATGTGGTTAATCCGGAGGGGATTACCGTGGACCCAGCTAAGATTGAAGCGATAGCGAATTGGAAGACTCCGCAGAATCCGACTGATATACGAAGCTTCCTAGGGTTAGCTGGCTACTATAGGAGATTCATCGAAGGTTTCTCCAAGATAGCCGCACCGCTGACCGGTATGACCCGAAAGACGATAGTATTCAATTGGGGAAAGTTTCAGGAGGAAGCCTTTGAAGAATTGAAGAAGAGACTCACGCAAGCTCCAATCCTTACTTTACCCGATGGTGATGAGGATTTCGTTGTTTGTGCTGATGCCTCGCATCAAGGGTTAGGTTGCGTGTTGATGCAACGAGGGAAGGTGATAGCTTACGCGTCTAGACAGTTGAAAGTCCATGAGAGTACGTATCCGACGCATGATTTGGAGTTAGCAGCTGTAGTGCATGCTCTTAAGATATGGAGGCATTACCTGTACGGTACTAAGTGCACTATCTATACAGATCATAAGAGTTTAAAGTACTTCTTCGAGAAGAAAGAATTGAACATGAGGCAGAGAAGATGGTTAGAATTGATAAAGGATTACGACTGTGAGATTAAGTATTACCCCGGTAAAGCTAACGTGGTCGCTGATGCGCTAAGTCGTAAGAATGAGGAAGTCCTTGCAACCGTGAAATCATACAAGTTGATCATGAACTCAAGTCTTTTTGAAGAAATCATCAAAGTGCAGTCAGAAGTGTTAGTAGACGAAGGGTTAGTAAAGAAAGAAAGGATTTATGGCCAAGTTCGCCTGAAGGTTTAACTTCGCCTGAAGTGAAGTTCGATTATAAAATAAATTAAAAACCTAATGGAAAATGTGTTAAGGCAGTTATCGAAAATAAAATTTTTCCAAGCTGACCTGGCAGCTTAACCCCAGCCAGGGGCTCTGCCCCTTGGACCCCGCTAGGGGCTGCCGCCCCTAGAACCCCGCTGCCAGGGGAGCTGCCCCCGGACCCCCGTTCGTTGTGGGTCATATATAGATAGAAATACAAAACGAGTAGTAGTAGTTAATTGATATGTGTAAATATTATACAGTTAGCCGAGCCCAGTTAAAGAAAGGAATTACGATCAACGGCGAACGTAACAGGATCCAGGTGAGTTTCTAGCCCCATTCCTTGTTATGTTTTCGGGGCTGTGTGCATACTTGATGTGTTGTTAATACATTTATCCTAAGTGATAAGTGTATGCCATATGTGATATATGTGATATGTATGAATGATTGCTTGATGGTACGTGAACGATCTTCGGATATTGCACGTACTGTCAGGTTGTAACGTTATAAATATGGTAAGTATGTTATGTATGAACGATTGCTTGATGGTACGTGAACGATCTTCGGATATTGCACGTACTGTCAGGTTGTAACGTTATAAATATGGCAAGTATGATATGTATGTTTATGTGTATGAACGTAATAAAGTTAATAAAAGAAGGAAATGACGGTTGTATGGTTGTATGGTTACGAAAAGGGTACCGAGCCCTAATAATACTCGAGGTATGATGTATGGTTGTATGGTAACGAAGAGGGAATCGAACCCTACTAATATTCGAAAACAAGGGACCAGACCCTAATAATATCTGTGATGTTAGGGACCAGACCCTAATAATATCTGTGATGTTAGGGACCAGACCCTAATAATATCTGTGATGTTAGGGACCAGACCCTCATAATATCTGTGATGTTAGGGACCAGACCCTCATAATATCTGTGATGTTAGGGACCAGACCCTTATAATATCTGTGATGTTAGGGACCAGACCCTTATAATATCTGTGAGGTTATAGGGCGAAAGGCTCTTTAAAACGTATGATTATGAATAAAAAGAAAGTATGTAAGTAAGAAAGAAAGTATGTAAGTAAGAAAGAAAGTATTTAAGTAAGAATGAAGGTATGAGTACTTATGTGTGTATGAAAGAAAGTTATGAGGTTAAGTACGTATGTATGTAATAAGGTATTGTATGGTATTGTATGATTAACTAGAACTCACTCAGCGTAGCTGACTTTTAGTATGCACGCAGGTGAGTAGGTTGAGACAGCTGGCTTGAGTGGAGGACACATGGCAGAAGACTAAAGCCTGGCATCTGAAGATCTGATATGTTTTATAAGTTATGTTTTGATTTTGAAAGACAAGAGGAATGTTTTAAGACATGATTATGAATCGATATGTAATGTTTTATGAAGTTTTATATTCCGCGTAAAGTTTTTAATTAACTCTGATATTTAGAACTATGTTTATGAGTAAATCCAACACGAAAGTAGGGTTACCGGTAACGGGGCCTTACATGATCTCTACTATTTCGAAAGCTTCGTTCCCACATGTTCAAGGAACCACATCTCGGGAACTCTGGCTTTCTTTAGAACGCACCTATGTTCCTCATACGCCCTCAAGGGAATACACATTAAAAACTCAACTGTTGAAAATTGAGATGAAGGGTGATGAAACTTCCTCAACATATCTCAACCAGGCAAACGAATATGCTGATGCCCTAGCTAATATTGGTGAACCCTTCAAAGGAAAATATCTCAGCATGCTTGTAATTTCGGGCCTTCGTGAAGAATATAATGGATTAAAATCCACTCTACTTGCAAGACATATTCTAGAGCCTTCGTGGAGCTACATGGTCTCCTTTTTGATCATGAGTTCATGGTCAAAAAATTTGTCCCAATTGTTCCATCTCCACATGCCTTTGCCGCTTTTGCCAAGGGAACCTCTTCTCTACCCGGATCCCTATAACCCAATTCATTAAAGGTTCTGACACAACTGGCTTCACAACTGGGGTTTCAACTACAACCCTCGAACCAACAATCACAAGCATTCTTCACCCCCTACGATCAGAACCGTAACCATGGTCGTGCCCGTAGCAACAACAACCACGTTCGTGGTCGTAATTCGAATAATCGGTACTCTGGAGGAAACATAATTAACTTTAGTTGGGCTTCAAATCAGAATATGGTCTATGGCAGATGTAACCAATGTGGCATTGGTCACCTTCCATTCGAGTGCCCTAACCATGACCCTGCTACCATTCGGTCCAGACCGCCACCTTCGGCCAACCATGCTGGCTTTCGTTCTCAAACATCCTTTTGGCTTCCTGATATAGGCTCTAATAACCATGTAGCCCCTGATATCTTTAGTCTTGGCAATGTTGAACCTTACCACGGTGAGGAGTCCCTTCATGTTGGCAATGGTAAGGGTTTACCCATTTTACATATTGGTGTCACTCGTTTCTATTCACCTACAAACTTTTTCTTTAACTAATATCCTTCATATCCCTGAAATCAAACGAAATTTACTTTCTGTTTAAAAGTTTTGTCAAGATAATCATGTTTTCCTTGAATTTCATGGTTCTTTTTTTTTACTGTGAAGGACAAGTTTACACGCATTACGCTCCTCATGAGTCCAAGTAAACATGGTCTCTATTCCATTCGTCTTCCATTCATTCAACCGATCTCCAAGGTTGCTTTCACAGCAGTTCGTGCTCCTGTCCTCACGTGCCATCAACGGCTAGTGCATCCTCATCATCAACTTTTACAGTCTATGTTATCAAAATATTGTCTACCTGTTTCGCATAAGAGTTCGAGTACTTCTTGTAATACTTGTCATATAGGAAAATCATCGAAACTTTCTTTGTCGTCTTCTAATTTTCATAGTAATTCTATTTTGGATTTAATATTTTGTGAAGTTTGGTGACCGGCACCCTTTACTTCTTGTGATGGACATAATTATTTTTAGCTTTGTGTTACTCGATATATGTGGATGTTTTCATTGAAACAAAAATATGATGTTCATGTTATGTTTAAACAATTTGTTGCCATGTTTGAATGACAATTTAACACCAAAGTAAAATCGGTCCAAACAGATTGTGGTGATGAATGGAGTTTCGTTCCCTCTCATGTGTGTTTCTCGGCTACAGTCCCGTTAATCATGGTTATCGGTGTTTTGACCCGACAACTGATCGTGTCTATATCGCTCGTCATGTACGTTCTAACAAGCCTCTTTTTCCCTTTCTACAAACCAACTCCACACCACCCTCACTAGAACCGTATGTCACTAGCTATTCTAACCCTCCTATACCCTCCGTCCATATCCTTCCTAATACTACTATTCCATGAACTCCACCAAGTTCCCCTACACCCGCTTCGGCTGTCCAAACCACTCCCCCTTTACGCACCTACAGTCGTCGTTCCAAACCAGCACTCCCTCCCACAGTGGCATCTGTATCGCACACATCTGCTACAACAGCTTCCACAGCTGCACCTGACATTCCATCACCTCCTCCTCCTCCACGTACTCGGCCTGCCAATCTCCGCCAAATCCCAAAACAACGGGCTCCCTTTAATCCATCAGCTTATACCACCTATACCGCCTCCTCCGACACTGAACCCACCAGCTTTACTGTTGCCAACAAATTTCCTCCTTGGCGGGATGCTATGGCTGAAAAATATGCAGCCCTAATTCGGAATGGTACATGGTCTCTTGTTCCCCTTGTTACTAATGCTAATGTTGTCAATTGTAAATGGGTATACAAAATTATACGGGATCAAACAGGTGCCATTACTCGTTATAAAGCTCAGCTAGTGGCAATGGGATTTAAACAACCGGGGGTGGACTACCATGAAACATTTAGTTCGGTTGTTAAATCCACTACCATACGCATGGTTTTGTCTCTTGCCGTGATCAAACGGTGGACGTTACGACAATTAGTTGTTCAAAATGCTTTCTTGCATGGAGAATTAAATGAGACGGTTTACTTACGACAGCTGTCACACCCCGAGAATCTTAACTTTAAACAGCGGAAGACTTTGACCAAGTCTTTCGGGTGGTGACAGACGTCGTTTCAGCCAATCACATTTAAGTATGCATTTCAAACGATTGTTGAACTTTATTTAACCATAAGAGTTATTACACTTGTCATATTACACGATATTTATTCAAATTGCAAGTTCAACATAAAGTCAACTTTTTTCATTCAAACACGCGTCACTATTTTCCTGCACTCATCGCGAAGCTTCCATACGCCATTTAATTACCTTAAAAGCATATTAAATTAATGGTCAACACGATGTGTTGGTGAGTTTCCCTTTATAATAAAAATAGTCCATATATATATGTATATATAGGTATTGGATCATTTCAGAAGTTTTTTATATATGAATCGAAAACAACATCCATATAATGATCTTCTGTCATTATATCTGATATCAATTCGTGTGTAATCGTCACTACACCCCGAATTATATCCAAAAACATCCCGTGTATAATGGCTTACCACCATTATAACACTAATCCGTGTGTAATGATCTACCGTCATTACATCATCAAAACCATAGGCATTTTATTTCTTAAACAAATCGTGTTGTTGTAGACGAGCAAAGAATACAACATTACGTATGACTATCATAGTTGATAACCTGACACATACCAGACTCAAAATACGCCCACTTCTAACCCAACGCGATGGAAGTGGGGGGCGTCACCCCGATAGATCTACCCATATTTATGTGCCTCTTCTAGGGTTAACCATTATTTAGCCAACTAGACTCATCCCAGGTTTGACACGGTTTGTAAAATAAAATGCCTTTACAAAATCAATGGGTTCCATATGAAATGAAGAATATGCTTCCCCCACAAAACACAATTAAATATCGATTTAAAACAGTTCTAGTTAAAAACGAAGGGGCTTCGATAGAGAAACTCACGGGTTGAAGCTTTTCGTTCCAGAATTTGCGTGTCCTATATTAGTACACGTTTTGTTAATAAAAACTTGGTTTTAATTTTTATAACATCCTTTTAGTTTATTAATCTTAATCTAGTGTCCACACAAGCAAATAAGCAATTAAGTTCTTATAATGTTAACGAGTACACATAGTTCGGTTTCCCGTTAACTATTAAATAACTAAGTCAATTAATAAACAACTAAAATATATAATATATTTTAAGTTTCAATTGCTGGAAAGTTTTAAGAAAATATTAATCTTTTATTTTTCATAATTCTGTCGGTTTTATGTTTAAAATGAACCGTTTCTGTTTTTCGTTTAAAGTGTAACTTATAAATCATGCAAAATACTTGTTACATATATATTAATCAATTTTTATTAGTTAACTTGTGACAATATATTATTTTTCATTTTTTGTTAATATTTTCTTACAATAGCAACTTTTAAAGTTTTCATGTCGGTTTTCGCGATACGTACCGTTTAGGACTAAGTTTTATCATCCTGTCCTTTTCCCATATATTATCTTATGTTATATATGAGTATTTTATAACTTTAGAGTCTGTTCTAAAACAGTCCCTAAGAGTTGTGTCGGTTTCGTTTTAAAAAACCGATTTTTCGGCCGTTAACGTTACCGACAAGTCAAATAAGTTGAACAAGTTTACTCTAATCATCTTATGAGCTAATCACACATATAATAACACATATTCACCATAAATTCCAGTTTTGATCAATTCATTTCACAAGACACGTTTGACTCAATTTTCAAGTTTCTAGTTCATATTCTAAGTTTATTAATAATGTTACTAATCAATTTTTGTTATTTTTATATGAACAAATATCGTATTAATACCTAAATGTCCATGTTCAAATCATCATATCATTTATGTATAATTTCAAGTAGTTCATTAACCAATCAAATTATGAATTTCCTAAGTGTCTAACTAACAAAGTTTCCTATTATAGTAACTTTTAATTTTTTTGATAATTCTATCTAATTCAATCTTCCCACTTTGATTTAGTACAATTCTAAGTTTAATTCATTCAATTAGTTTGATAGGGTTTCATGCATCTTAAGTGTTCTATCCAATTTTGTTCTTTCAATTTGTCATTCAACAAAGTTTCCTTATTTAGTAAGTTGTTTGCTAGTTCCATCAATGTGTTAATTAGTCCATCTTTTTAATCATGCATCTTATCTTAATTCAAGTATGCAATTCATCACATATCAAACACATTCATGCCATGTATCCATATCAAAATCAAAAATTCAACTTTTCTTAAATTAAAGTTTCCTTAATTAGCAACTTTAACAATCTTTGTTAATCTTCAAGTACCCACTATTGATTCTAGCATATATCCTATCTTATTTTCAATTATGAGCAAACTCTTGTTTTGTTTATCTCTAAAAACAATTTCTCAATAATCCATGTCCTTACTAACAAGCTAATGATCAACAATTAACCCATATCTATTCTATCATCAAACCCTATCAAGTTCATCCAAGCTTATACCAAATTATCAAGAAATCCAACAATGCTTATAATCAAGCTTAGCAATCAATGTATGATCTTTAAGATGAATGTATGCGTGTGTAAGTGGGTTTAATCCTTCCACCAACACATACATACATACCTACGGTTCCTACATACACACATCACTATCCAAAATTTTCAAACTTTCAAGCTCATTCTAACTCAAGAACATTAAATCTAATGTATTTAATCCTAGAAATCAACCTATAATCATACTTACTTGTGTTCTTGAGGATTTGAAGGTGAGAATGAAAGTGTTGTGGGTGTGAATGTGAGTTTTTCCTTCCTAATCTTCCTCTTATCTTGTTTGATCTTTCTTGTTTCTTGATTAAATCTCCATATTTTTTTATTATTGATTGTGTGTGTTTATGTATGTGTGTTTGTGATTTGAATTTATGTGTGAAGAGAGTGTGTGTGTGTGAGCCGTACATATAGAGAGAAAGAAGGAGTGTAGAGTGGTGACTTGGGTATTAGGATTGATAGGTGTATGGATGAGATTCTTAAAACACACTTGCTTCTAGAAGGTTGTAATCATTGGGAATGATTGCAAGTGACATGTGTGTGTGAAAGGGGTGTTGGTTTTGAGAAAACAAGGGGTGGGATGGTTTTGGGTTGGGTTGGTTAATGGGTAGTTAAACAATAATCTTAAGTTTCCGTTATAACGTCTAACGAACTTTAGCTAATCAAACGAATCCCGTTTCTAATAATTTTTGTCAGGCTTTGAACGAAATTGGATTCTTGATAATACAAGCCTAAGAAACTAATTTTTGGAAATTGTTGACGTTGGTCCTTACCGGGTCGTCCACCGATACTTGGTTACTTATATTGCAATTTTAGCGATTCGAGCGTTCTAAAATTAAGTTTATACATTGTCTCGACTAATTTGATTTGTATTTTAATTTTTCGAGATCATTTAGCCCCTTTAAGGATTTGTTTACTTTTTGACTCATTACCCGAGATTATTCCACGTCAGGCTCGTTACGTGGCGATTTTTGCACTTTTTGTTGACTTTGAAACGTCAAGATTACTAACAAAGAAGATTTTTCGCATAATGACGAAATTTTATTGCTAATCGAGATTATATTAGTGAAATTTTTTGGCAAGTGTCAACTTTAACTGAAAATTGTTTTAACTAAAATTTGTTTTAGAAATAATAAATTTTAGGCATGGTAACTTTAGACAATATAAAATGTTTGACAAGACATTTATAGAGTTCAACTTTAACTTAAACTTGGAAGTTTAAAAATCAAAACTGATATCATTTTAGAAATTATAGATTTTAATTGAGATAACTAATAATGTTACAAGTTATGGAATGTTTGACGTTTGACTTGATTTACAAAATTCAAGCTCAAATAAAATTTGGAAGTTTTAAACTTAAAAAATCAAAATCATTAACAAAAATAGATAATGAAATACATGAAATGTTTATATTGTCAATATTATTATCATAAATTTAAGAAAACAAACGACAATAACAAACAGAGCCATGATATTATTTATTTTATTATAATAAAAGCATAAATAACTTTCTTAATTATCGTTATTAGAGTCAAAGTTTTAAATATAATTTGAATTTCAAATTATGAACCACATGTCATACAATAAATTAGATTTGACTAACCATTATAGTTAATTCCAATTTTAACTGAATACCTTAATTTATAGTCAACTAATAAATTATATTTTAAATTATTATAAAAATTGTTGAAAAAAATTATAATTCTGGAATATTAAACAATTTAATATTAAAATAATTATAATTATAAATATCTGAAATCGAAGTTTCTGATTTTTTATATAAATGAATCAGAAATTGGCCGAAAATTACCATATTCAGATTTAGGAAAAAAAAAATAACAAATTGGCCGAAAAAATTATAATAACTACGAAATTCTATGTGCAACAAATGATGGAAAATTACCTTGAATATATTAACCGAAAAACAATTTGATATTCGATCTGGTCTGATAAACAATTAATTGAACGGACAAATCCTTATTGCATCGTCTCTGATGAACAATCAATTGAACGGAAATGACGGTATTGGAGAAATCAATAAACATTGAAGTTAAGAAATTCAGAGTAGATTAATCAATTGTTGATAGATATTTTAGATGTCGGATATGAGCGGCCGAAATTAGGGTTGATATGTTCGTGAGGATGTTAGAGAGAATAATGAATTTAGGAAATGGGTGTGGATTAGGAACGTTGGACCGGGTTTACTATTTAGTAATTTAAGTGGAATAAAAGAAAAGATAAATATGTGAAAAATATTAAAATGGAAACATGGTTACTTGGTTGCATAGGTGGACAGCCTAGTTGACTGTCATGTGGAACATATGTAATGCTTTAATAGTATTGTTAGATTATGGTTTGTTAGTATCTGAATGTTTTAATAATCTAAAAGTAGTTAGTTTCTGTTATAATCTTCAAGATGCAAAATGAGGAGGGACAAAACATGGATCTCTACATCCTTAGTAAATGGTATGTCTCTTTTTTTTATAGTTATATTCAGTAGCTGTAAATAAAATTACTCACCACATAATTTATGTATTTATTTTACTGTAGCTCTGCTACTAATAGATTGATCACTTCAAAGGATCATGCATATGTACGTTCAAATTAATGTTGGCCATTTGGATGCTACACCGGCCACTTTTGCCCTTTGCGATTTTGTTCGAGCTCGGGTTTGTCTGCCTGTCTGTCTAGTTGTCTCTGTAGTATATGTTTATAAACGATTGGGCTCCCCATCATGTTAATTGATTTGCGTTTGATAAACATTTATACAGATACAAAATATATAAAATTAGCATTCATGCCTTTTTAAATGTTGAGATGAATTCGAACCTATTAAAAATTAGTGTGTGGGAGTGGTCTCGGGAAAGGTCTTGAGACCACCGGGAACATGACCTCGTGTCCCTCGGGCCTGAAAAAAACACCTTGATTCAGGGTCACTATGCTATTTCGGAAGGAAACAAAGAAGAAAAGGGAGAGAAGCGGGAGCAAATCTGGAAGAATGGCAACCCGTGGTGGTTGGTACCAAACGGGAGTAGGCGGGCTTTGGGGAATTGGGAAGAGCAATCCCACCTCCCTTGGAGTTAACTGCAACAATATGTATTATATGTGACATATAAGCTTTAGATGTTTAATTTGAAGTACAACAAATATTTATAAACAAATATTTATAATACAATTTGAATTCATATGACCCATAGTTGTTAAAAGCAACCGCTTTTGGCACTTAAGCGCATTTAATGGACGAAGCGAATTAATTGTGATTTTAATACATCGAAATTAAAAGCGATGACATGTTCCCATTCTCAAATGGCATGCGTATTATTTATTAAATGACATTTAATCCACATCTTTCTATTCTCAAGTAAAAACTAAAACTCCCACAATTTAAGGGCTAAACCTCTTCCTATTCTCAAGTAAAACCATAACTCCACTATTTAAGGGCTCAACTAGTTTATTATTTATTATCTTTTATTTAATATAAAATTTTCTATACGTTTTAATTCCTTTTTACTATATTTAATATTATTTTTTTATAAATAACACAGTATATGTTATTTAGTATTTATTCATGTTTAACATAATAAGTAACACACTATATGTTGCTTAGTATTTACTCATGTTTATCATAGTTTGATATATAAAATAGTAATAGTTATTTAAGTACATATTAAATTTTAAAATATACTTATATAGGGTTTGGATCAAATACAAATGAAATTAACATGCTAAACGTGAGAATCAAGTAGAGTAGCTATATATACAAGTAGAGTAATTATGTAATTACTCTATGATAATTACTCTATGATGTAATTACATAATTACTATACTTGTATATATAATTACTCTACTACTATTATTATTATTATTTTATATATCAAATTATGATAAACATGACTAAATACTATGAACTGTTTCAAGAATAAATCTTTGTTTTCTTATTAAGATATTCTACTTTAGTTAAAATTTTGTTTATTCAATGTGTGCTTTAAAAAAAAAATCGGACGCTCTTTTTGCGGTTTTATTCTGGGCGGTAGGCGAAGCCTCAACGCTTTCGAGCGCTTATCGCATTTGATAACTATGATATGAACATAGGTTGGGGTATGATATGATTCAAACGGGAGGTGGTGGGCTTCTGAAACCTTTGTAAATCTATATCTATATTACATATAAAATAAAACATATTGAATGAACAAAATTGTCATTTAACCCCTAGCCAAGAGACGGCTTAGTGTTTCACCGACGAAAACCTTCCGTTTCATCATCTTCGGCCGTGTTTCACGCATTCATTGCTCATTCAATTCGACGAAATTTAGGTTAAATGAAATAGTGTATGATGATCGTGGGAATTAGACATAGAAAATGAGAAGGTTAAGGTAGGCTCTGAGATAAGGTAATTTTTGAAGCCATTGTTGCCCCTGCACAACTCAAAGGTGTTGTTTCTAGGGTTTACACAACACTCCTTTTGGATTTGGTGGTTATAACTTCTTTTAAATAATTAAACTAGCGTGGAACAAGTTCTTTACATTATATTGAGAAATCGTATTCTTGTTTCATATTTACATACCTACCAACTACTTTGCTTTCCTTCAAAGTATACTATGTGCATAAAGTGGTTGTTTTAGAATATGTAGGTTGTTTAATGTTTTCTTCATTTGGTATGTCCACACAAGTGATTGGGCTGGGGACTGAATTTTATGTGTGACAATATGTAGGTGTATGCATGTACGTGTATATATGATGCGAACCAAGTTATTAAAAGTCCCACTTAAATCTAGTGAACCAAAATAATTCACAAATGTAGGAGTAGTGGAGCGGTTATGCTCAATAACCGTTAGTTAGGATTAGTATTTATAACACGTTCATTGCTTATTTGAGGATGTCTATGTTTATGTTATAAAATTGGGGTTTTAATCCTTGTAATTGGAGATCAAGCCTATCTCGAATGTGGTTATTTATCTTAGTTCCAGTAATTTAGATTTTCGGTTTCTATCAATATATGTTTTCTTATTTGATATGTCTATGTATGTAAATGTATTATGCGTGCATGCGTATATGCCCATTTGTTCTTGGAGATTAGGACAGTCAGTTATTGTTGTATTTTGCCTTGTTCTTTGTTTCCCACAGCCAAATTTAGTAAGTTACTGAAATAGTAACATTTTTTTCCTTTTGCTTATCGACATAAACGCATAAGACATGGTACTAATGTGATTTTAGTATATAAACTATACTTATTAATATTTATATTGAGTATAGGGGTCTTATTGTAATTTTTGTATTTAGTAGGGTTAATATGTAATTGTTTAGTCTATAAATAAGGATGATGTCAGACAAATTAACATTAACGTATTCAGTATATTCAATCGCATAATTTCAGTATTTTAATTCAAGAATCAGTTTGTGTATATCATCTTGTTCTTATTCAATTGTGACTTGTGTGATTTGTTCGCTGATTACCAACAGTGGCATCAGAGCCAAGGTTTTAATCGATTTGAGAATTCCTTTTTTGAGCGTCCCAAGTCTTAATCGATTAATTGGTAATCTGTATGATAATCAATCGATCGGCTGTGAAAAAGTTATTCCAATTAGGAACTTTGATCAATGGTGTGAGATAATTAATCAATCAATTGGATTTAATTGATAATTGACTATTTATTTTGAGAAGTCGTTCAAAGAAGAACCAGGATGATTGAATCAAGAAATTGATTCATTGAATTATCTTGTGATAATCAACAGGATTAAGGGCAGCGAACAAATTGATCATGTTTGAGGGCCAGTAAAAAAAGAGTTTTTTTTAATTAATTCCATTTGATCAAACTGTGAGATAAAACATCAAGTTACCATTCTTGATCGATCAAAGATAAACGTGGCTATTGGGTTTTTTTTTTGTTCTGACCACTGAACCCGACAATAGAAGTAAGTGACTTCATCATTTTATGATTTTTTTTTTAAATCAGTTTGAAAGTTCCATTTATTTGGGAATACTGTTGTTGATCAAGTCAATAACCTGATTCGTTCATAAGTTTGAAGTATAAAATATTGAAGGTTCTTGAATTTTTGTTTTCAAGAAAAGTTAAGAATAGTTGGTTTGTGTTTAGTCAAATATTTGACCTAAAAGAGATATATGGAAGATTGGAATCTTCTCAACCTCTTCAGAATTCGCTAAGTATGGATCCGGGCACACCTTAGACTTCCGAGCAAGGTTTTACTTAGTCGGGCATGATATTTTGTCTATCGTGCAAGGTTATCTTCTAGAATTCTTCTTTTGTGGATATCCGAGCAGGGTTTGCAAATTTGTGGTTAACCGGGTAAGGTTTACTAGCTTATGCATATCCGAGCAAGGATCACTTTATCAAGCAAGTCTATTCTTCATAGCCAAGTAAAGTTTACTTCCGTGTAAGCTTCTGGCTAACCAAGCTCATGAAGCCAAGTGATTGGAAGACCTGGCAAGGTATTCATTAATAATACAATGGTCCAAGTAAGCTTGATATTTAATGTATAATCTTAAGTAACGCCGGGCAAGGTTCAACTCAAGCAAGGAACAGTGCTACCGGGCACACTTTGCTAATAAGCTATTCTCTAGTAAAGAGTTGAAGGGACCATTGAAGAACAAGGTTGCTCGTAATGGTTTGTCGGGCAAAGTCTGACAAAGTCAAGATGATTGAAGTCTACCCGGTGAGTATTTTACTTGGTAAAATACTCTTCAAGTAAAGTCTACCCGGAAACTGTTCCCGAGCACACCTCTATGTTACCAAGTACTGAAGGAAGGCAGAGCACACAGTCTACTCGGAAAGTTAATACTGCTACAAAGCCTACCCGGAAGACTTGTTTTACACTTAGAATAATTTTGAATATGTAATTTGAATATGTATTAGCATTTAGGGTTTCTAGAAGAAATGACAGCTGTAAAGGGGTTGTAAGGCCTATAAAAGGAACAATTTAGGGCACACCTCCTAAGACAGATAGACTCATTAATTCATAGAGAATATTTGATTGTGACAGCTGTCCTAGGAATCGTACGAATAAACTTTCCCTTCAAGAAACCCTAAATCGATTATCATATGTATGATGAATATTATATGAATCGAAATCTTTTGAGTGAATCTTGTGTGTGTTAGTTACCTTTGATTATTGTTAAGCAACTATCCTGTTTGTTATTGATTCCGCCTTTAACAAACGGTAATCTTTCTAAATATAGCAACCCATCATTAACTCCCTTGTCAACACATTTATTTGTGTGAGTTATGACTTGATTTGTGTAAGATCTACCTGAAATCGGGGACCTGACAAGTGGTATCAGAGCTTGTTGCTGCTATTTTAGTAAGATTCTCGTTGCTGATTGAAGATTTGAAGAAGGATGACGTAAGCAGACCACTGTTCCATTGAAAAGTGACGTCAGCCGCTCTGTTCTTCATTTTTCTTCCAGATCTACAATCTGTTGGTGTTTTCTCTTCCTTATTTCAATTAAAGCTTGAATTTTTATTTCTAAATCTTGTTCTAATCGCACCAGATGCATCAGATCTGAACAACCGGTTCTCAGATCTGATTATTATTTTTAAAACTCTGTTTTTACAAATTAATTGATTTTGATTTTCAAAATGTCTGGTTACGAAGAACAAGAAGTGTCTTCTAACAAGATTCCTAGACTATATGGACAGAAAAATTTCACAAAATGGAAGGTCTTGTTTGAAGCAGCAGTTTGTTATAATGATGTTGATATGTGGAAGTCAATTAAGGAAGGTTCACAAGGCACTGATGAGGATGGTGCTAATCTAGCTGCAACTGCAGCTGTGCGTGAAAGAATGAGGAAAGTTGATGACAGAGCCTTAGCAATGATAAAGCTAGGACTGTCTTGGGAAATATTGACCAAGGTTGCAAATCATGCCACCGCAAAGGCTATGTATGATGCAATCCTTGAAATGTTTAAGGGAAACACTGAGTTGAAGAACATCAAGAAGCAAAGACTGAAGCAACAGTTGGAGAGGTTTAAGTACAAAGAAGGAGAGAGGTTGAATTCAATTCTAGAAAGATTTCTAGCACTTGTGAATGAGTTGAGAACCACTGACTATGTCATGACTGATTATGACTTTAATACCAAGCTGCTCAACTTATTGCCTAAGGAATGGTACACTGCTTGCAAATTCATCCTTCAAAAGCCTAATTTCAATAATTTGAAATTGGATGATGTAGTTTGCTTCCTTCAGGCTGCAGAAATAGAAATGATTGAAAATGAGATGATCAAGGAAGAAAGACCTTTCTTCAATGTTACAAATGCTTTAATTGCACCAATGGGAAACATGTCAACTAAAAACCAACAGCAGATTCCCATTATTGAAGAACCAGTTGAACATGGTGTTAACACACCAAAGTCTTTTGTTGATGGTAGCACAAGTCACCATGGTAACCAGCAAAGGTTCAATTTTCAGTTGATAGATGATACTGATTCTGCCTCTATGGCAAGTGGGAAAGTTCCTTACTCTGGGGGTGGAAATGGTCAATTAAGTGAGACACAGGCCTTGTTCTCCATGTTTACAGAGTCATACAATGCTTTTGTAGCAAAAAATCTGATTCACACTAGTGTCATCCAGGATGATCTTGAACAGATAGATGCTGATGATTTGGAGGACATGGACTTAAAATGGCAAGTAGCCATGTTGGCTCTTAGAAGCAACATCGCGATACGCGACGGGTTTAGACTACCCATCTCGTACCACGACGTGGAAGTTACGCAGATGAGACACGTGGCCTGCGACGTAGCAGGTCTAGGGCTGACTAGGCAAGGCTATAAGATGCTTCGCGATACGCGACGCCTTTGCTTATGGCCATCGCGTACCGCGATGGGGTCCAAAACCAGCTATAAATAGGAAGCAAACGGGACATTCATTCTTTGCTCAAAAAACTTTATTTCTTTTTGAATCTCCATACATACACATATATTAATAAGATAATAGTATAATACCGAGTTATCGCAAACGATATCCTATCCGATCGAAAGAAATATACACGAATCCAAAAGCTCTGCCTGTTAAGGTAAGACATTGTGCCATCGTGTAAAGTTTCTACTCTCGTGATTATCGTTATGATTATTGGTTTTATACTAATCAAGATATACTACATCGTGTTTATCCTAGGTGCTTAATACCAAGAGGCGTTTTCTTTAATTGTAAACTTGCAAGGTGAGACATTCGAGTTTTTATACAACTCACATTTGCGTGAGACAACTATTTTCCTGACACTATCATGGTGATTTCATAACTAATAAAACCCATGATAGATTGTCTAAATATTTTCAAATGTATTTATAAAGTATTTAAAATACATTATAGTGATTAAGTCTCTGTAGACTTACGGGATGGTTACTACTGGTATTGTGGGGTTTTGTATACAAGGCTTGCCTACTGAGCTATTACACGTTACTTATTGGACAAGTGTTAGCCGATAAGTAATATGACCACAATCATATATACGGACGAGTGACAAGTACCTTTCGATAATTTGTAAGCAGGCAGATATAAATGAATGTACTCACCAGTATTTCTTGTTGATCAAATATTTTAAACATGTTTCCGGTGACTTGTTAGAGACAAATGAATGATGCCTACGGGCTTCCAGTTTAAATAAGTGGCTTGTCACCAGAATAAAGAAACGTGTTTTGTAAATGAGGGTTTAACCCTATAAAACTTATGTTTGTATCAAAAGGGATCATAATAATAATCATGGTGTTTTTATAACTCTGATCATATTTCCTAACTACGGTTCTGATGAAATTTTCCGCTGCAAAATAATTTAATAAACACCGATACCACCAATCAATGTTCACGGCTTCCGTCCAGGGGTATAGGGGTCGGGGGATGTGACAACTGAAGTGGTATCAGAGCCACTGGTTTAAGCAACATGGGTATTTTAATAATACATAATCTTAAAAATTAATGTTAGGAAATACATGCATAACTTATTTGTTAACCATAAAGATAAGATTTTAACCACACATGAAAATTATTATTACTTTCTTTTAGGGTTCGTTGTTTTATTGTTTTTAATTTAACAGCATGAGTGAGCTAGTTGATGCTTTTGAACACATATCCGTTAACTCCACGGATATGGAAGAAGGAGAATGTAGTCAACAACAACCTGAACCCATGATCTTTCAAGCCCAACCCGTAGAAAAACCAAAGCCTAAAAGAAGAAGAAGGCTGAAAGACTGGCAACGAGGATTGAGAAAAAATAAGAAAGAAAAACCACAGTCAAACAACCAACTCAACCACAACTTGAACAACCAACTCAACCACAACCTGAACAACCAACTCAACCACAACCAATAGAACCACCACCAACTTTACCACCACCCCTGTCAACAATACCAATGGAGGAGCGAGTAGGCAGATGCCTAGATGAATGTGAAATATTTCAACCCATATTCAATGTTATAGGTGCAGGAAGCTCCAGCCACCCGAATATGCCATCCCAGGACCCAAATAATGCACTGCTCTCTGATGATGTTATCAGTCAAGCTCAACTAGAAGAATAGTGAACCAATGATTGTAGGTTCCTGGGACGGATCGTACACGGGATGTCGCTAACAACGCAGGTGCGGAATCCCTGCGTAGGTAGATACGAGTGTAGAGTATGTAGAGATCGAACACACAAGCAATAAACCAAACACGTTATATTGATAACGAACACGTGACCCGAGGTCACTATTACAGACAATGACACGTAACACACGAAGTGAACAACTAAAACGTAAACCCTAAACGATCAACAATAACTGTTTTGGCTGAAACAGTATATAAACATGACAACTTCGCCATAGGCGAAGTTGTCAATAACTTCGCTGATTCAACAAGTTCGCCATAGCGAACTTGTTGAAAACTTCGCGTATTACAAATATAAACATAATCAAAACATAATTGCATTACAGACTCGATTACAAATGCTAGACTATGAACTACTGACACACATGTACCAACAGACTCCCCCTTGGCAGTAGCTTCATATCTTGATCTTCAAATCTTGAGTCTTGTAATCTTGCATCTCTACGCATGCGCCCCTTCTCTAACACATACCGACACCACCCGTTGATATTTCCTAGCTTGATCCTTCCAAGCAGGAATGTAGAAGATCTTCTTCTCGTTGAGCACTTTCAGATCAGCCTGCGACAGATTAACAAGATGCATCGGGTCGTAAACCCGAAGTACTTCTTGTTCATCCTCATCTTCCATTACCGCCTCAGCTGTCTCACAATCCACGTACCACCATTTTAGATCTTTGAGCACGTCCTTGGGCATGAACTTCATCGGTACTTCTTTAAGGCACCGGATCGGTTTGTATTTCATGACCATCCAAGGTTTTCCATCAACTCTCAGACCTCTATCCTTGTCTTCGACAAGTTTCCCCTTTTGTGGTTTCAGTAGCTCAAACTTTTTCTCTTTAACGCACTCTTTCCACACGATCTTCGCAATGATTCTAGCCATGTTGTCTTCACTTCTGTTTATCAATCCCAATCTGGCTAAATCTTTTACTTCACATTCTGGCAGTGTGTTTAGAGATCTCAACTTTCTCTGGAAGTACTGAATGCCATCGTATCTCTTGATCACGAAGAGCCGCAGCTGCTCGTCGTATAACCAGCAGATAATACCTTTCTTGGCTTCCGCGTATCCCTTAATATTGTAACTTTTTCTGAACATCTTAGGGACCGCCGGCTTCTTCGTCTTTACGAACCAGTGGGTACAACCCTCCTTCCATTTCGGTTGTTCCTCCCACTCAGCATCTTCCTCCGCGTTCTCATCACCCAACTCTGGTCTCTCAACCTCCGGAATCTCATGTTCCACGGAGTCATCAACAATCTCACCTTCCTCTAACACGTCTTCAACCGTAATCTGCTCTCCAATCCTCTCGATCTCATCAACTGGCAGCACATCGTCTTCAATCATAAACTCATCATCCTCCTCATCCAACTCTTTCAATGCGTCGATAACATCTTCAACATCAGCATCATCATCAACCGCTACCACGTCGTCACCAGCTGCATTTGTAGACTCCCCCTCAGCTGTGGAAGCCCCAAGAGCCTGAGAGGTTCTTGGCAGCTCACCACCTGCACCTTCCGGTGCATTGGGATCATCGTCATGATCTTCTCTCCTTTTCGTCCTCAACTCATCTCCCCTACAAGTCTTCTCCCCCTGAGATGCCAAGAATGCCTTGAAGGCATCTATTACTTTTCCGTGTTCAACCAGGAGGGCTGCTTGTAGTCGATTGGATTCCAGTAGGCTTTGAATGGTCTTTGTCTGATCAGCAACAATCCGCTCTAGTGATGTAATCCTCTCGGAATCTGAAGTAGGCGTTGGAGTTGGCGGGACATCAGCAGCAGAAGTGACCGCAGGTGGTACACTTGGTAACCCTGCAGTAGTAGAGATGGTCGACTCAACAAATCGTGCAACTACCACCGGTGGATTAAGCGGTTGGGGTGGTAGAGACACAATTGCTGGGGCCGACGTCTCGACAGCAGTAACCTGTGCTGTGGAAGGAATAAGAGACATACCAGACAAGGCAGGTGGAGCAAAACGTACCAGCCTCGAAGATTCTCCAGCTCCGGAACCCATACCTGTCCGTTCTCTTCGTGAACGTCTGAGCACAATCTGCACTGCCTCCTCTTCATCAACTTCGTCCTCATCCTCGTCTACAGTTCTCGGCCTCTTTCCCGTAGTTCTCTCCCGAGACACCATAAGTCGTCTCGCTTCAGCAAACGTTTCGTCTAGATCGGAGTCAGCTACCGAAGTAACTGCTCTAGTAACATCCATAGACTGAGGACCCGAGACATCCATATCAAACAAACCATGTCCGCCAAAGGCAGCATCAAGATCAACGTCTTCAGCAGTAGACACAGCAGGAGATACCGCAGCTGGCACAGCAGCAGAGGCAACAGTAGATACAACAGGCGCAGCTGATACAGCATGTGGTGCTGCCGCCTGATGTGGTTGCGGGTCTCTGAACTCGTCCCCTCCTGCAGGTACATATTCCGGATTGATGAGATACCCGAATAATGGAGTATGCCTGGGAGGCAGCTCAGGCTTGCTACGAGTGCTCGAAGTGCGGCACTGAGCAAAGATACGTTTCGTCACGCATTCGACGTATCTAATCGGGCGTCTCTGCGGTAGCGACGGAGCGACATGATTCAAAATCATCTGTAAGAAACGAGGATACATAGTGAATCGCTCGCGCGCCACAGCGCTTCTCTGACGATCGATCTCGTAGAATATCAGCTGACTAAAAGAATATCGGCGGTTGTAAGTCAGCGCTATCATGGCTGACTGCATCGTCGCGCCCATCCCATCTGTTCCAGCCTTCCTGCCGGACATGCATACAATCAATACATGCATCAGGAAGCGCCATTGATCCAGCAAAAACCCTTTCCTCCTCTGCGAGTCCCCCAGCGGACCCGAATAACCTATCCTCAAATAAGCTCCATCACGGAAAGGAGCTACGAACTCCGTTGGGTCATCTCTTGTTTCTTCACCGAACTGCAGAGCCAACCGTATATCTTCCGAGGAAAACTGTATGTCATGACCATTTACGGTTGCTCGCATCACCGGAGGCTCAGGCCTGCAATCATAGTACACTGTCTGTCAAAAGTCTTCAATGTTAGGCAGAGAAATGGGCAGTGTATTTGTGATCGCATGAAAGACTCTTGATCGCTGGAGAAATGTGATTATCTCCCTGTAGTCTTCTACGCCTCTTACGTCTGGATCTAAAATGATGTACTGGTTATGGGCTGGAAAGAATTGTCGTTGATCATCACCGTCATCACCACCAGCACCTCCAACAGCGGCCATATCTGCACAAAACAAAACAAGTTAGAGAACAGTTAAGCAACTCACAAGTTCGCTTTGTACCACGTGCGAAGTTGTGATTAAACCTGTACAGGCGAACTTAAAGGTGAGGCGAAGTTGGGAACAACTTCGCTTCAACTGTAATTTCGTCTAAAAACTGTTAAATAAATTGGTATAGGCGAAGTTGATGATAACTTCGCCTTATCACAACATCGCCTCAGGCGAACTTGAGTTCAAGGCGAAGTTACAGATAACTTCGCCACAGGCGAAATTAAGCTTCAGGCGAAGTTGCGGATAACTTCGCCTTAACCATAACTTCGCCTGAATCTGAAACGGCGACTGTTCAGATTCAATCGGCCAAGATCCGATGTTTTCACACAAATTTGACGATTTAGGAGTGACGAACAACACATAATAATGGTGTTAAGACGTAAAGCTCGTCCATGAACACGTAATACACGGTTGAAAAACTAGGTTTTGAAGGTTCGACGACCCGAGGTCTCGAACCGGGTAAAACTATAACGAACGAGTAAGTTTGGGAATGATATTGACAACACATACCGTCAATGAACACTAGAAACTGAAATCAAGGATCGAAAACGGAAGGTAAACAAGATCGCCGGATAATTCGGTTTTTGATTTTTATGTTCGCCGGAATTTAGAATATATGGTACTGTTCAGATTTAAAAGTCCTTATATAGGGCTGAGTTTGTTCAGGCGAAGTTACGCTTAACTTCGCCTAGGCGAAGTTAATAACAACTTCGCCGAATTCAACAACTTCGCCTGTAATTTCAAAATCAACCCTTTAAGTTTGAAGAATCCTGCACTTAACATTAGAAGTTTCCAAAAAGAGTTAAACCAATATGATCAAGACCCAGTAACCAACGATAAATTAATATAACTACAAAAATAGAAAAACTTAATTAACGAAATAAGGGATCAAATTTCAGTCTAGTCAGGGACCACTACGTTTTTAGAAAAGATCCTAACAGGAATCATACTAACTACGTGACTGTCACTTGGATCCGTGTTTAGCTGTATTATGACATAAAGAAACAGGTTGTAGGCATGTAAATAACTTAAATGGTTTTCATCGTTTCTGTGATACGGATTAAGGTTCAGTTGAGCTCAAAATTTTAAGTAGGCAACAACTCAAAGATAATGAGGCCTTCTATCTATTCTCAAAGCGTATTTGGCTATACCCAAGTCACCCCGACTTGACTTCGACCCATAGTGTCTGATTAACTTGTAGATACTCGTTGTCTGCTTCCCGTTCTTTTCTTACTCCAGAATTGAGAAGTCTTGATTGTGACTATGACTCATAAGTACTGAAAATATAAACATTTTTTTTTTTTTTTTTTTTTTTTATAATACATACTTATAGACTTCGGAGTACTAAACCACTGCAAGTCCCGAATCTGGATCACTGCAGTGTCTTGAAATGCTTTCTTTACGGGAATCAGAACACTCACGGGCTCGTGTATGACTGGGTAGTCGCTTTTCTGCCTATCATTCGGAAAGATATGTATGAAGACATTCAACACTCTTAAGGAGTTTCCACGTAAAATCGAGTAGTTTAAGTTAGTATCACATACACTTTTACGCACCATAAAAATTACCATGACATACAATGACTGTTCTAAAGCCTTTTAAGCTTAATAACTTCACTAGTTAAGCACACACAATCAGTATATATATCATTTTCCAAGGTTGGATCTATTTTCTGTTAAACATAGCACATTTACTTCATACGAAGTAATAGACTTGAAAAGTAATTTCATTTCCCAATAAAATTTTGATTTCAATCGCCCCGATCACGTCAAAGTCGTCAGGTAAACGGCAATCCTGAAGATCCAATGGATCAACTGGACCGACCACATACAAGTATGTGTCCTTCTTACTAAGAATGACCGACTAATTTTCAGCAACTGAAGAACACAAGTCATAACTGCCCCGGTCACTTTCAGTCTTCCGGTTAATGGCTAACCTCATTCTCTAAGTCGAAACGAGGACCAAAACATATCCGAGGATATGTCCATCAAACTGAGATAACCGACTAATTTTAAGCTCTAATGACACAAATTTTTTTTTTTTTTTTTTTTTTTTTTTAAATAAACACAAAGGCATGGTTACTCGGGATTGATCATCCCGTTCAGCTCAATTAGGTTTTGAAATCTGGATTTATCAAACGCTTTTGTAAACAAGTCAGCAAAATTTTCAAGTGTATCAATTTTTTCTATCTTGATCAGTTTCTTCTCAGCACAATCCCGTATGAAGTGATGACGAATGTCAATATGCTTAGTTTTACTGTGCTTCACGGGATTGTTAATTACTGAGATGGCGGCAGTGTTATCAATTAAAATGGGAGTGAGTAAGAAATTCAGACCATAGTCGCGTAATTGTTGCTGAATCCACAAAACCTGAGAGCAGCAGTTGGATGCTGCCATGTATTCAGCTTCGCATGTTGAAATTGCAACTGATGTCTGTTTCTTGCACTGCCAGGAAACTAATCTTCCTCCAAGAAACTGACAGCCTCCTGTTGTTGACTTCCGACTCTGATTGCATCCCCCATAATCAGAATCTGTATATGCCACCAGTTCAACGTCTCCTCCCTTTGGGTACCACAACCCTAGTTTCGGCTTGCCTCTGAGATACCGCAAAATCCTCTTCACACCTTTCATGTGAGATTCCTTTGGGTTTGCCTGAAAACGAGCACAAAGACAAACAGCAAACATTATATCAGGCCTAGAAGCAGTTAAATACATTAAAGAACCTATTATCGCCCGATACAGAGTTGGGTCCACATCTGCGTCACCATCTGATTCAGCACCCAATTTGTGATTGACGCAGATTGGAGTATCATATGGAGAACTGTCCTCCATCTTGAATCTTTTCAGCACATCATGAACGTACTTCGTTTGATGAATGAACATCCCGTCCTTCTTCTGATCAACCTGCAATCCTAGAAAGAAAGCTAGTTCACCCATAGCACTCATCTCGAATCGTTTCTTCATGACAGCCTCAAAATCCTGACACATGGATACTCTTGATGCAGCAAAAATGATATCATCCACGTAGACTTGAACCAGTAGGAAGTCACATCCTTCTCTCTTCACAAACAACGTACTGTCAATCAATCCCCTTTCAAAACCATTTTCCAGCAAGTAGTCCGATAACGTTGAATACCAGGCACGAGGTGCCTGATGTAACCCATACAACGCCTTGCTCAACCTGTATACGTGATCAGGAAAGTCTGGGTCAGGAAAACCCGGAGGTTGCTCAACAAACACAACCTCATCAACTTTCCCGTTTAGAAACGCGCTCTTCACATCCAACTGAAATACCTTCATCTTTTTAAATGCAGCAAACGCCAAAAACAATCGAATCGCTTCTAACCGGGCGACAGGGGCGAACACCTCATTGTAATCAATACCCTCTTGCTGATTAAAACCTTTAACAACCAGCCTCGCCTTATTTCTTACGATAATTCCCTTATCATCTCTCTTACACTTGAACACCCATTTTGTGCCTATAGCATGCACATTCTTTGGTTTTTCAACCAAAGTCCAAACTTCCATTTTCTTGAACTGAGCCAACTCTTCTTGCATGGCTTCGACCCACGAGCTGTCCTTTAAAGCCATTTGATAGTTCTTTGGTTCAATTTGGCTTATAAAGCAGGAGTACAGACATTCGTTCATTATACCCGTTTCTTTAATGCTTGTATAAACACATGTGTGCTCATTCAAGCTACTTCTGGTTTGAACACTGGAGGACACATCACCTATAATATTCTCCAATGGGTGATCTTTGTGAATTCTCGTGATCGGAACAGCACCAACATGCAAATTATCTTCCAAATTTGAAGAGATCTCATCTATGGTTGTTTCTGGTTGAGAGTGAAAAGGATTAATAAATTCTTCTTCAGTTGAGGCCGCAGGGGTATCGATAGGATTTGATGTGGAAGGTTGAGATTTCTCAAACATCTGATGTTGCAATAGATTCTCTTCCTCATCAAGTATCATCTTCGTCACAGCTCTTTCGTCTTCTTCAGAAATTTCCAAATCAGGTACGTTAAACGACTTAAAAAGTTTAACATAGTCGAAAAGCTCAGCAGGTCCATTGCTTGGTTTTGGCGGTTGGTAACTAGTAATGTCGGTGTTACAAACCACCTCCACCTTGCAAGTCGACGTATTGAAGACCCGTCTGTTGGGAGTCCCAACAACATAACCGACTAGGATTCCCTCATCGGCTACTTCACCAAATTTCGAATTAGTCTTCAAAATCGAACAAGGAGACCCAAATGGTTCAAGACCGCACAAGTTGGGCTTCCTTCCGTGCATAAGCTCGTAACAAGTTTTTCCATGTCTCTTAACGGTTAACACCCTATTCAGAACATAGCAGGCTGTAGCAACTGCTTCAGCCCAGAACATTACAGGAAGCTTCGAGTCTGCCAGCATAGTTCTGGCTCCTTCAATTAACGTTCGGTTCTTCCTTTCAGCCACTCCATTCTGTTGTGGAGTATACGGAGCGCTGTACTGATGTTCAATTCCCTTCTGAAGACAGAAGATTTCCATTTCAAAGTTCTTGAACTCTGTCCCATTGTCGCTTCTGATGTATTTAACTGATTTACTCATGACGTTCTCAACTTTTGTAATTAGATTCTTCACCATCTGAGTTGTCTCGTCTTTTGTTTTCAGAAAATATACCCACGAGTATCGCGAGTAGTCATCAGTTATCACCAAGCAGTAAGAAGTACCACCTAGACTTTTTACATTCACTGGACCGAAGAGATCCATATGAAGTAGTTCTAGAGTACCGGCAATAGAATTAATCTTCTTGGTGAGATGGGATTTCTTGTGTTGCTTTCCCTTCTTGCATGCTATACATTTGTCTTCAAAGTTAAAACTTTTTAAGGGAACGCCCATCACAAGCCCATTCTTGACAATGAAGTTCATCTTCCGAAGATGAATATGTCCCATTCTCCTGTGCCATAATTCTGATTCTGATTCGCTTGCTTTTGTCATTAAACAGGATTCTCCAGTGGCCATTTCAGTAGACCTCATATCCATCACATATGTATTCGTTTCACGTGGAGCTTTCATTACTATCCATTCGTCTGGTATTTGAAAACCAGGTTTCAATACGATCGCTTCATACTTCGTGAAATGGACAGTGTAATCTTTATCACAAATCTGCGACACACTCAGCAGATTGTGCTTTAATTCCTCCACAAAATTTACATTCTCAAGTGTCATTCTCCTATTCGACACAGTTCCTCTACCGGTAATCCTTCCACCGCTCTCACCAGCAAAACTAACTCTTGCTCCCTGAACAGGTTTTAAATCTTGCAACAAGTGTTTGTTGCCCGTCATGTGCCGGGAACAGCCGCTATCTACAATCCAAAGATTGTTGGCAGCCCTGTTCAACTGTTCCTGCACAATAAAACAAAGAGTTAGAATCTTGGGACCCAAGACCAATTGGTCTTGGATCGATACGTCCCGTACCCTGGCTTTCTCAAGTTAGCATCAGGATAATTTCTGTAAGTCCTGTTAGGAAATCTCCTTACAGATTGAGGGTAAAGCCTCCCAAACCTATGAGAGTTGAAAGTATTATATCTTGTGGTTTGGTTGAAAAACTGAGGTTTGTTTTTATAAAAACTTGAATTAGTTACATTTTTGCACTTTGAAAAGTTTTCATTTTTAGCAGTAACAAAATGACGCTTATCCTCAGTTGTATTTGGCCTCACACCTCTAAATCTCGGCTTCAGAGGGCAGTCTGCAACTAAATGCCCTAATTTGTTACATCTAAAGCAACACCGTCTCTCCATTTTCTTGTCAAATGTTGGTTTGGATGTAGAGGCAGTGTTACCATCCGTATGTCTCACGTAAGGTGGGATGTACGGATTGAGTGGAGAACTCTTTTTAGAAATTTTATTTTTATCTCCACCGTTGGGTAACCCTACTTTCTCTTTTGTCTGACCAGATTCGGACAACTTATCCGAATCCGATGAGACTGGACTCGAAACAGAAATATTCACACTAGAAACAGGCGAACTCGTTTCGCCACAGCTAACACTTGGTTCTACCCTTGTAATCTTGATTGGAGTTGTCTGAGTAACCTCGAAATCAACAGATTTCTGAACACTCGGATTATAGGTATAGTTGTGGTTAAAGGGTGGTGGAACTTCGTGATAACCGATTCCTCCCCTCTTTGCAGAGGTACCTTGATCACTCACGAGGTGATCAAGGATGGCCGAGGAATTCCTGAACTGCTCAAGTTTGCGGTTCAGTTCCACCACCTTCACCTGGTGGTCAGCAATCTGTTTATCCCGATCAGCAATCACTTTAGTTTTTTCTTCTAAAACTTCATAACTAAGATCAATTATTTCAATTTTCTCAGCAAGTTTAGTTTTTAGGCTTTGAATGTCTTTTTCACATGCTTTTATTTTAATTTTATAACTTGTTTCTCTTGTTTTT
Organism: Bidens hawaiensis; assembly: GCF_021521415.1. Taxonomy (NCBI): domain Eukaryota; kingdom Viridiplantae; phylum Streptophyta; class Magnoliopsida; order Asterales; family Asteraceae; genus Bidens; species Bidens hawaiensis. The sequence continues at coordinate 88,266 of NW_027491419.1, forward strand.
GTAAAATGGTGATCTTCTTTAATAGTTTTAAAATCAGCATCTAAACGGACGTACTGATCAGTTATCGTAGTGAGTTGCTCAGACAAATTCTCACAACTAGTACAAATATTCTTAGTACTTACCTCGGAGCGATTATCCTTGTCATCTGCCATGAAAGCGGTTTCTTCTTCATTAGCTTTCTCATTTCCATCAACCTTCTCACATTCTTCAACTTCAGACTCAGCCATGTTCGCTTGCTCACCAGAACCACTTGAATGCGGGTTCCAGTTGTACTCACCTGCTTCTCTGGTCAACATGGCGTTAATCTCTCTGTTAACTCCAGAGTGTTGTGTAGGCCGACCTTGTCCTCGTTCAACTCTCTCATTTCTGCATTCCTTGGCAAAGTGCCCGTACTGTTGACAATTATAGCACCTTACCTTGGATTTGTCGAACCCGGGCCTACCACCAACAAACTTTCTCCCAGTTTTGTTCATAAACCGTTTTACACGCCTCACAATCATTGCCATTTGCCATTGCAAATCCATCTCCTCCAGATCATCAGCATCGATCTGGTCGTAGTCCTCATCCAGTACAGCAGGGTCCACAATCTTCCCCTGGATGTAGTTTTCGTAGGAAGCAATAAATGATGCATAGACTGCAAACTGCTCTTCAGCAGATTTTACACTCATAGGCATCTTGGAATAATTATTGCTTGAGGCATTTGCAGAAAAACCACTTGAGGATGCTTGAGGCTTTGAAGTACTTGATCCTCCAGCAACGAAACAGACATCACCGTTCATGTTCACAGAAACGTTTCCTTCATGAGAAGAGTCAGGACCTGACTCCCCTTTCGAGTAAAAAGCAGCAGATTCAGGCCTCGAACTTGAGCCTGAGTTAATCTTTGCACCATACATACCAGGGTCTTGTATCTGATCTGTTGGTGTTTCTTTTCGAACCATATTAAGCTCATAAGTTCTGAGCTTGTTTACTGCTGTTTCCAGATCATAATTTGGAAAGTCTCTGTCTTCCCTCATAAGAACGGTGTACATTTCCCACTTCGGTGGGAGAGCATCGAGAAGCTTTTCAACAATCTCTTCTTCTCGATAGGCAATCGAATAATTGCTAAGCTCTGTCATTAGATGATAGTATCTGGTGATAATATCATCCAGTGATTCGTTCTTCAAAAATTTGAAGACGGAGAACTGGGTCTTTAAGAGTTTGATCTTTGATGCACGGATACCCACATTCCCCTCGAATCTATTTTCAAGAGCATCCCAAAGCTCTCTCGCAGAAGTGTACTTTCTGAACGTGTGGAGAACCTCTTGAGGAAGTGCCATTGTTATAGCTGCATGGGCCTTGCTCTCAGCCTCATACATTTTCTTTTCTTCGTCCTCCATTTTGCTGTACTTCTTAACCACGTCACGGCCTTCGTATTGCATAGTTGGAGGGATATATCCATCCTGGATGCACACCCACATTTTGGCATCCTGGTATTTAATGTATTGGATGAATCTGTCCTTCCATGCCACGAAGTCAGTTCCTTTCATCAACCTCGGGGCCTTAGTGGCTGACCCCGCTTCTACTTCCATCTTGACCAAATCGGAGATGTTAATTGACGACATCCTTGCGAAAACCTGAAAAACCTGAAAATAAAATAAAAAAAATATTAAAACAGCTCAGTAGGCGAAGTTAAGAATAACTTCGCTTGAAAGTTAACTTCGCTGAAAAGAGAACTTCGCTGGGTCTTAAATTCGCTTGACTTGGCGAAGTTAAAAATAACTTCGCTTAGAATGAGCGAACTTAGGAGGTAAGCGAACTTGGGTGGAAAGCGAAGTTGCGGATAACTTCGCTAAGGCGAACTTATGAGGTAAGCGTAGTTGTGGTTAACTTCGCTAATCCTTATATCTTCGCCGAAACCCTAATTCCAGTGACGGCAACTTCGCCTGAAGAATGGTAACTTCGCCCGAAGAACGGTAACTTCGCCCGATGAACAAAGAAACTGTTCAGATCTGATTTCGTCAATCCAGCAGTTTCCGATCAATGCAATGGCTTGAAAATGACAGTCAAGCACGAGCAAAACACAATCCCAACAAAAACACGTCCCGCGAATAGGTCAAACGAGACGTTTTCTACACCCGCGTGAAATCCCGAACCTCAAAATCGAGCCGATGGCTCTGATACCAATTGTAGGTTCCTGGGACGGATCGTACACGGGATGTCGCTAACAACGCAGGTGCGGAATCCCTGCGTAGGTAGATACGAGTGTAGAGTATGTAGAGATCGAACACACAAGCAATAAACCAAACACGTTATATTGATAACGAACACGTGACCCGAGGTCACTATTACAGACAATGACACGTAACACACGAAGTGAACAACTAAAACGTAAACCCTAAACGATCAACAATAACTGTTTCGGCTGAAACAGTATATAAACATGACAACTTCGCCATAGGCGAAGTTGTCAATAACTTCGCTGATTCAACAAGTTCGCCATAGCGAACTTGTTGACAACTTCGCGTATTACAAATATAAACATAATCAAAACATAATTGCATTACAGACTCGATTACAAATGCTAGACTATGAACTACTGACACACATGTACCAACAATGATTGGCAATATCAAACAATGATGAATAACCCATATGCACCGTTCCAGGCGGAAACGGCAAACTACCCCACCATGACACCGGAAAAGACGGCTGAGCTCCGCCATTACAGGGAAGAATTAATTAATACTGGGAATAGAATAAGAAATATGGGGGAGAACTTAACCTGGAAGTACTACGACCGAGAACCATACATATAACCCATATATATAATATTTATATGTTAATTATCGTAATTTCTTTGGTGTAAAAAAAATGTGTGTGTGTATATAAGAAAGGTGTGTAGTGACGCATATATATATATATAGTGTGTAGATGTAAAATATAGTGATGCATATATATAAAAAGAGTAAATGTCGCAAAGATCGACGATTTTGACATATTCTATGCCTATGTGTTTATGTGTTATTAATATCTTGTTTGCCTTATTATTTGATTACGATATTAATAACTCTTTTCTTATATGTAATTCAGATTTCGAATGATCACAATCATGAAAATGAGCGTAATCACGGAAATGAGCACAATCACGAAAATGAGCACAATCGCGAAAATGAGCACAATCATGAAAACGAGAATAATCATGAAATTCATAATCAAGAAACTCATCTGAATAGGAATGTCATTGAAAATATGATAGCCCAGAAAATCACTGAAGCAATTCCTTTAATTGCTGATGACATTAAGCAACCCATGTCTATAATTAGGCATAAGACAGAGAGTAATAAACGAAAGTCTAACACTGAAGCTAGTAATAGTGTGAATGGAGGAAATAGCAAACCATTACCCTAAAAGTGAAAAGTTCACGGTTGTACTTACAAAGATTTCTTGGCCTGTAAACCAACCGAATTCTCCAGAAAAGAAGGATTTATTTTAGCACTACGTTGGTTAGAAAAGACAGAAGCTATTATTAGAATCAGTAAATGTGCTGAAGAAGATAAAATATTATATGATTCTAACCTCTTCATTAATGAAGCAATGGAATGGTGGAACACGGTCCTCCAGTCAAAAGGAAGCCACATAGTTTATACTATGATCTGGGAAGAGTTTAAAGAAATAGTAGAAAGGAAATTTTGTCCTCCTCATGAAAGAGAAAAGATTGCTACTATGTTCTTAAACCACAAGATGGAAGGTGTGAAGTGTCGTGAGTATACGACAAAATTCTTCGAATATGCAAGAATGGTACCGGCTTTGGCGCCTGAGTCAGTACTAATTTCTCGTTATATTTGGGGATTAGTAAGTGAAATCCGCGATCTGGTTAAGTCAACTAGACCTCAGACTATTGAAGAAACAGTTGAGCTAGCAAATACCCTGACAGACGGATTAGTCCGAACTCAGGAAGAAAACAAAGAGAAAGATTTAGCCCAGAAGATTACCCAACAGTTTCAGAAGAAAGGAACAGGACAATCCTATGCTCATCCTTTCTGTAGAACTTGCAGAAAAAGGCATTCAGGGAGATGTGCTTTTAAGAAAACTAAGTATTGCAATTATTGCAAAATGGCTGGATATACGGATGAAGAATGTAGAAGAAAGGAAAGTCGGGTTTGCTACAACTGCGGAAAACCTGGCCACATCCGTCCAGAATGTCCAAAGCTGATAAAGGTTCCTAACAACAAAGCAAAGAACACAGATGGACCTAAGAAGAATGCACGAGCTTTTCAGCTTACTGCACAAGAAGCAGCAATGATTCCGGACGTCATTGCGGGTACGTTCCTTGTTAATAACGTTTACGCTAAAGTATTGTTTGATTCCGGAGCAAACCAAAGTTTTATAAACACGAATTTTTGCCAAGCCTTAAATCAACCATTAACCAAACTCCATCAAGTCTGTATGGTAGAGACGGCAGATGGAAATTCCATTCATATTCAGGAAGTACTTCAAGAAGAAAATATAAACTTACTAGGCCACCAGTTTAAAGCAAATTTACTCCCAATGAATCTGGCTGGATTCGATGTTATATTAGGAATGGACTGGTTAGCAGCCAATCATGCTCGAATCCTCTGTAACACAAATTCTGTTGAAATTCGCTCGCCAACAGGAGAAATAATTACAATTCAAGCAGATAAGATGCTCAAACCTAGAAAGTTCATATCAGTAATGAAAGAGGCGAGCTATCTAAGGAAACAAGGCATAGTATATATGATTTCTGTAATCATTAGCACCAAAGGAAAAGAGTTAAAAGAAATTCCGGTAGTATCGGAATATCCTGATGTCTTTCCAGAAGATTTACATGGACAACCGCCTGATCGTGAAGTTGAATTTAGAATCCATATAATACCAGGAATAGCGCCAGTTGCTAAAGCACCATACCGGTTAGTGCTAACAGAGATGTTAGAATTAAAGAAGCAATTAGATGAATTGCTATAAAAAGGTTTCATACGACCTAGCTCATCACCCTAGGGAGCACCAGTACTGTTTGTCAAAAAGAAAGATGGGTCGATGCGTATGTGTATCGATTATAGAGAATTGAATAAAGTCACAATTAAGAATCGGTATCCTTTACCGAGAATTGATGATTTATTTGATCAACTCCAAGGAGCTTGATATTTTTCTAAAATTGATTTACGCTCAGGATACCATCAATTAAAAGTGCAAAAGAAGATGTTCCTAAAACAGCTTTTAGGACAAGATATGGTCATTATGAGTTTACAGTCATGCCATTTGGTTTAACCAATGCACCAGCTGCATTTATGGATATGATGAACCGAATATGTAAACCATATTTGGATAAATTTGTAATCGTTTTTATAGACGATATACTTATTTATTCCAAAACCAGTGAAGATCATGCCAAACATCTTCATACACTTTTGACACTATTGAGAAAAGAAAAGCTTTATGCTAAATTCTCAAAATGTGAATTTTGGTTACAAGAAGTACAGTTTCTAGGACATTTGATTAACCATGAAGGTATTCACGTGGACCCTTCCAAAATAGAAGCTATTACTAATTGGGAAATTCCTAAAACTCCTACAGAAATTCGAAGTTTCTTAGGGTTAGCAGGATATTATAGACGCTTCATTCAAAATTTTTCCCGAATAGCAGTTCCGTTAACCAAGTTAACGTGTAAGAATGTCAAGTTTGAATGGGGACCTAAGAAAGAAGAAGCTTTTATATCTTTGAAGAAAAAGTTAACAAATGCCCCAATACTTGCGCTACCAGAAGGAACTAAAGATTTCACAGTTTGTTGTGATGCTTCTAAATCAGGATTGGGATGTGTACTAATGCAACGTGAAAAAGTTATTTTTTACGCATCTAGACAATTAAAGAAGCATGAAGAGAATTACACAACACATGACTTAGAATTGGGAGCAATAATTTTTGCCCTAAAGATCTGGAGACATTATCTATATGGTAGTAAGTTTACAGTAGTCACAGATCATAAAAGTTTAAAAATATATCTTTGGGCAAAAGGAGCTTAACATGAGGCAAAGACGCTGGATGGAAATTCTTAGCGATTATGATTGTGAAATCCAATACCGTGAAGGTAAGACAAACATAGTAGCCGATGCATTAAGCAGAAAAGAGCATGAGAAACCTAAAAGAGTGTGAGCTCTAAGGTTAGAACTTCAAATCAGTTTAATTGATGAAGTAAAGAATGCTCAGAAACAAGCAATAGAAGAAAATAATATTGCTGATGAGAAAAGAAATGGTACCATTGATCTACTTGTCAAAGGAAATGATCAAATTCTGCGAATGGGGAACAGGATCTGGATACCAATCATAGGAGGATTACGAGAAAAGATTCTCGAAGAATCCCATAACTCCAAATACACAATGCATCCTGGAAGAGATAAAATGTATCAAGATTTGAAGAAAATGTATTGGTGGATAGAATGAAAAAGGACATAACTAGTTATGTTTCAAATGTTTAACTTGTTCACAAGTTAAAGCAGAACATCAAAAGCCATCAGGATTACTTCAACAATTAGAAATGCCAGAATGGAAATGGGAATTAATAACAATGGATTTTGTTACCAAATTACCTACCACAAGAAGAGGTAATGACACAATCTGGGTGATTGTGGACAGATTAACAAAATCAGCTCATTTTATACCAATGAAGGAAACTTTCAAAATGGAACAATTAGCTAAGCTGTATGTGGACAAAGTTGTCTCATTACATGGAGTTCCATTATCCATTGTATCGGATCGGGATAGCCGTTTTACTTCTCAATTTTGGAAAAGTTTCGAAGTAGCTATGGGAACAAAATTAAACTTGAGCACAGCATACCATCCACAGAATGATGGTCAAAGTGAAAGGACCATACAAACATTGGAAGACATGCTGAGAGCTTGTGTAATAGATTTTGGTGGAAATTAGGATGACCATATACCACTAATAGAATTCTCCTATAATAAAAGTTATCATACAAGCATTAACGCTGCCCCATTTGAAGCCCTTTATGGAAGAAGGTGTAGAACACCAGTATGATGGGCATAAATAGGAGGAAAATAATTATCTGGTCCTGAAATTATACAAGAGAGCACTGATAAGATAAATCAAGTCAAGGAGAGATTAAAGACCGCACGAGATCGTCAGAAAAGTTATGCGGATCATCGACGCAAACCATTGGAATACCAAGTTGGAGACAAAGTGCTACTAAAAGTATCTCCATGGAAAGGAGTAATCCGATTCGGTAAGAGAGGAAAGTTAAGTCCAAGATTTGTTAGACCATTTCAAATTCTCAAACAAATTGGATCAGTAGCCTATCAGCTAGAATTACCAGAGGAAATGTCATGTATACATGATGTATTTCATGTAAGTAACATAAGGAAATGTTTAGCTGATAAAACATTAGAAGTACCCCTTCAAGATATAAAGGTAAATGAAAAGTTGAAATTCATTGAGAAACCTTTGCAAATTGAAGATAGAAAGATCAAGAATCTCAAGCATAAAAGAATAGTTCTGGTCAAAGTGAAGTGAGATTCAAAACGTGGACCAGAATATACTTGGGAATTGGAATCCGAAATGAAACGGAGGTACCCACACTTATTCCAACCAAATCTCGAGGCGAGATTCAAAATAAGGTGGGGAGACTATAACAAACCACAAAATAAATAAAAAGAAAAAGTAAGGAAATGAAAGAAGGAAAATTCCATCCCACATTGGTGGAAGAAAGAAAAGGAGAGGCTTCCACCTTAGAACCAGGATGATTGAATCAAGAAATTGATTCATTGAATTATCTTGTGATAATCAACAGGATTAAGGGCAGCGAACAAATTGATCATGTTTGAGGGCCAGTAAAAAAAGAGTTTTTTTTAATTGATTCCATTTGATCAAACTGTGGGATAAAACATCAAGTTACCATTCTTGATCGATCAAAGATAAACGTGGCTATTGGGTTTTTTTTGTTCTGACCACTGAACCCGACAATAGAAGTAAGTGACTTCATCATTTTTTGATTTTTTTTAAATCAGTTTGAAAGTTCCATTTATTTGGGAATACTGTTGTTGATTAGGTCAATAACCTGATTCGTTCATAAGTTTGAAGTATAAAATATTGAAGGTTCTTGAATTTTTGTTTTCAAGAAAAGTTAAGAATAGTTGGTTTGTGTTTAGTCAAATATTTGACCTAAAAGAGATATATGGAAGATTGGAATCTTCTCAACCTCCTCAGAATTCGCTAAGTATGGATCCGGGCACACCTTAGACTTCCGAGCAAGGTTTTACTTAGTCGGGCATGATATTTTGTCTATCGTGCAAGGTTATCTTCTAGAATTCTTCTTTTGTGGATATCCGAGCAGGGTTTGCAAATTTGTGGTTAACCGGGTAAGGTTTACTAGCTTATGCATATCCGGGCAAGGATCACTTTATCAAGCAAGTCTATTCTTCATAGCCAAGTAAAGTTTACTTCCGAGTAAGCTTCTGGCTAACCAAGCTCATGAAGCCAAGTGATTGGAAGACCGGGCAAGGTATTCATTAATAATACAATGGTCCATGTAAACTTGATATTTAATGTATAATCTTAAGTAACGCCGGGCAAGGTTCAACTCAAGCAAGGAACAGTGCTACCGGGCACACTTTGCTAATAAGCTATTCTCTAGTAAAGAGTTGAAGGGACCATTGAAGAACAAGGTTGCTCGTAATGGTTTGTCGGGCAAAGTCTGACAAAGTCAAGATGATTGAAGTCTACCCGGTGAGTATTTTACTTGGTAAAATACTCTTCAAGTAAAGTCTACCCGGAAACTGTTCCCGGGCACACCTCTATGTTACCAAGTACTGAAGGAAGGCAGAGCACACAGTCTACTCGGAAAGTTAATACTGCTACAAAGCCTACCCAGAAGACTTGTTTTACACTTAGAATAATTTTGAATATGTAATTTGAATATGTATTAGCATTAGGGTTTCTATAAGAAATGACAGCTGTAAAGGGGGTGTCAGGCCTATAAAAGGAAAAATTTAGGGCACACCTCCTAAGACAGACAGACTCATTAATTCATAGATAATATTTGATAGTGATAGCTGTCCTAGGAATCGTACGAATAAACTTTCCCTTCAAGAAACCCTAAATCGATTATCATATGTATGATGAATATTATATGAATCGAAATCTTTTGAGTGAATCTTGTGTGTGTTAGTTACCTTTGATTATTGTTAAGCAACTATCCTGTTTGTTATTGATTCCGCCTTTAACAAACGGTAATCTTTCTAAATATAGCAACCCATCATTAACTCCCTTGTCAACACATTTATTTGTGTGAGTTATGACTTGATTTGTGTAAGATCTACCTGATATCGGGGACCTGACAAGTGGTATCAGAGCTTGTTGCTGCTATTTTAGTAAGATTCTCGTTGCTGATTGAAGATTTGAAGAAGGATGACGTAAGCAGACCACTGTTCCATTGAAAAGTGACGTCATCCGCTCTGTTCTTCATTTTTTTTCCAGATCTACAATCTGTTGGTGTTTTCTCTTCCTTATTTCAATTAAAGCTTGAATTTTTATTTCTAAATCTTGTTCTAATCGCACCAGATACATCAGATCTGAACAACCGGTTCTCATATCTAATTATTATTTTAAAACTCTGTTTTACAAATTAACTGATTTTGATTTTCAAAAAGCCTGGTTACGAAGAACAAGAAGTGCCTACTAACAAGATTCCTAGACTATATGGACAGGAAAATTTCACAAAATGGAAGGTCTTGTTTGAAGCAGCAGTTTGTTATAATTATGTTGATATGTGGAAGTCAATTAAGGAAGGTTCACAAGGCACTGATGAGGATGGTGCTAATCTAGCTGCAACTGCAGCTGTGCGTGAAAGAATGAGGAAAGTTGATGACAGAGCCTTAGCAATGATAAAGCTAGGACTGTCTTGGGAAATATTGACCAAGGTTGCAAATCATGCCACCGCAAAGGCTATGTATAATGCAATCCTTGAAATGTTTAAGGGAAACACTGAGTTGAAGAACATCAAGAAGCAAAGACTGAAGCAACAGTTGGAGAGGTTTAAGTACAAAGAAGGAGAGAGGTTGAATTCAATTCTAGAAAGAGTTCTAGCAATTGTGAATGAGTTGAGAACCACTGACTATTTCATGACTGATTATGACTTGAATACCAAGCTGCTCAACTCATTGCCTAAGGAATGGTACACTGCCTGCAAATTCATCCTTCAATAGCCAAATTTCAATAATTTGAAATTGGATGATGTAGTTTGCTTCCTTCAGGCTGCAGAAATAGAAATGATTGAAAATGAGATGATCAAGGAAGAAAGACCTTTCTTCAATGTTACAAATGCTTTAATTGCACCAATGGGAAACTTGTCAACCAAAAACCAACAGCAGATTCCCATTATTGAAGAACCAGTTGAACATGGTGTTAACACACCAAAGTCTTTTGTTGGTGGTAGCACAAGTCACCATGGTAACCAGCAAAGGTTCAATTTTCAGTTGATAGATAATACTGATTCTGCCTCTATGGCAAGTGGGAAAGTTCCTTACTCTGGGGGTGGAAATGGTCAATTAAGTGAGACACAGGCCTTGTTCTCCATGTTTACAGAGTCATACAATGCTTTTGTAGCAAAAATTCTGATTCACACTAGTGTCATCCAGGATGATCTTGAACAGATAGATGCTGATGATTTGGAGGACATGGACTTAAAATGGCAAGTAGCAATGTTGGCTCTTAGAAGCAAAAGGCTATACAACAGGACTGGTAAATCACTTCTATTAGGGCCTAATGAAATAATTGGATTTGATAAGTCAAAAGCCATTCGCTATAACTGCCAACAACCAGACCACTTTGCAAGAGGGTGTAACATGCCAAGAAACTTTCAGACAAATCAATTCCAAAACCAATCAAGAAATCAGCAGCATCAATATCAACAGAACCATGTGAGAACCAACAATCCCAATAACAACAACTTCAACAATAACAACAACTTCAACAACAACAACAATAATCCCAACTTCAACAACTTCCAGCCTCAAATGAACAATCACAATCAAGTTGTGCCACAGAACCAAGGTTTTCAAAGAAACAACAACCAAAACCGTTAAACTATTCCTATTAGCAATATAGCCCCAACCAACCAAAATCAGACCAGGAATCAAGGAAATGTTGTTGTAACTACACAACATGAAGGTGGTTTTGAATGGAGCAATCATGAGAAGACATTGCAGATGATATCAAGAAAGCAAATGTGGCATTTATGGCCTTGATTGAGAAAGAAGCTGGATTATCATCTCAGGTACACTCTGCTCCTACTAATTTAAATGAAATTATAATGAGTTAAAAGTAAAAGTAGGCAAGCTGGAAAGTGAGTGTTTTAAGAAACAAAGTATTATCAATGGGTATGAGGCAAGTGAGATGATAAGTGAAGAAAGAATGAAAAGTTTGGAGGAAGACTGTGTAATCAGTTACAGAGCTCGGAAAAGATTTACAATAGAGATAGATGAGTTGAAGAAAATGATTGTTGAAGAAAGGTGCAAAACACAAAACTGCAAGTTGAGAATGAATTCTTGAAGAACTTGGTTTCCACAGGAAACATCTGTGGTATTCTAAATCAAATAAAAGAAGAAGACAAATACAAAGCAGTGCCACCACCATTCAACAACAACTTTATGCCAAAAGTTGATAAAGAGAAAAGAAATGCATATATACAATAATTCAAAGATGTCTTTCAAGACAAAGAAGAGTTTGTGGATTTGTATAAGAATGTTGAGGTGAATGAAGAAGGTGAATTTGTGGTAAAGAAATATGTGAAAGAAGACAAATCAATAGGAATACAAGTGCCTGAAGATGATTTTTGATTCTAAAGATCTGAATCAAGATGATTTAAGTGATTTGAGTGATCAAATCACTGATGAAGAAAATTAAGGCTGCTGAAAAAGGTAGAAAATACAGGAAAACCAGAGTCAATTGATAAACTGCCACAACTTCTACCAGTGACACCCAAGATGAAGAAAATGAATGAAAGAATCAGAAGAGAACATGTATCCTTTGATATATGTGAGAGAAAGAAGGTAAACTACATTGCAGTCAAGCCACCTAGTATTGATGTATTGGAGAGGATAAGTAAAAACAAAAAGAAAAGAGAAACTGAAGAAGTTAATATTGAGAACTTTATCCCAGTTTACCCTGTTTTCTCAAGTCATGAGGTGTTTGACATTGGGGAAGTGGAAACATTGGAAGAATATGAAAAGAGGCAATCAAGACATAGAGAGAGTCAATTTGAAGAACCATTGAATATGCGAAAAATTGTGTTTGTAAAGAGAAAGACTGAAAGACAAGACATCAAGATTGAGGAGTTTGTTCCTTTCTCAATTAATTTTGATAGTCTAAAAAATCAGAAGACAATTGGTGTCAAAGAACATAGATCAAGTGAAAGATTCAAAAAAGGAAGTGATCATGAAAAATATAAGGAAAGGTTTGGTGCAAAGAAATGTGATGAGTATGGCCATCACACAGATTCTTGTATTGAAAGACTCAAATTCAAGCCTTTTTATGTCCTAGATAAAACAATGTATGGACAAGACTTTGTTGTATACAAGCAAAAGTATGACAAATACCTAGGAAAGGAAAGGTGTGTGAGAAGGAAGCATTGAATGAAGATAGCTTGAAGCCATCAGTGAAATTCAAGAAACATGTGGTTGAACAAGCTAAAGGGAGTAAATCTCCTATGAAGCATGAGAAAGTTGTCAAGAAAAACTTTCAGCCCTTGAGAATCATTCCTAAAAGGGATACACACTCAGTCAAATTTGATAGTTCTCAGGGATCACCAAACAGTGAGAAGACAAGAATCAGAGGTGTCTTTCCTAGAAAGAAACCAACTGAACTACTGGTGATGAGAAGTTCATAATGAAACATGGTTATGAACCTGAAGGATTCCTTTGGAAACCTAAGGTTGAAACTAAAGTGGAGACAGTTACTGATGTAAGAGATTACTCAGAAAAGAAATATTATGTGGTACAAGAGTATGGACACTACGCTAGAAGAATGCCAAAGCTCAACCTCATTTGTTAAAACTCCAAGAGAGTGTGGTTATGAGACAGACAATTCAGACAATATTGAAGTCACACATGAAGATCCTGAAGCAACAACACTCACTTCCCAAGCCTCCACTGAAACTGAATCTGATGAGCTGCAAGTTGATATAGCTTGCACTTCATCACTCAACTAATCAAATTCTTTCTTTTGTGCAGGAACAGTCCACTCCACTGAATGACATATGGTACATGGATAGTGGATGTTCCAGGCACATGACTTGTGACAGGATGTCACTTGTCAATTATGAAGAAAAATTTGAAGGTCCTGTGGCTTTTGGTAGTGATAAAAATGGTGGAAAGATTTTGGAAAGGAAATTTTAACAAATGGAAAGGTTTCATTTGATAATGTGTTTCATGTTGAAGGTCTATAGTACAATCTGCTAAGCATATCACAAATGTGTGATAAGGGTTACAAAGTTGGGTTTGATGACTCACATTGTTTCATCCTAAAACCTGAATTTGTTATCCCACCAGAAATGATTATGATGATGGCCCCAAGAAATGGTAACTTATATGAGTTGAATATGAAAGAAGCTGTTTCAAAGGGAGGTGCATACTTTTTTCCAAAGCCACTGAAAATGAGTCAAAATTGTGGCATAGGAAATTGTGTCATGTAAACTTAAAGAACATGAATAGACTTGTCAAGGGTGAGCATGTAATTGGCTTACCTACAAGAGAGTTCTAATTGGAAGATTATTGTAGTTCATGCTAAAAAGGCAAACAACACAAATACTCTCATAAGACAAAGCTCATCAATTCAATTGATCAAGTACTTGAATTACTTCACAAGGATCTCTTTGGTCCTGTGAGTGTTCCAAGTATAGGGAAGAAAAGATATTGTCTTGTGATCATTGATGACTATTCAAGATATACTTCGGTTTACTTCCTAAGTACCAAGGATGAGACTGGAGAGTTGATTAAGGGTTGTGTAACAATGATTGAAAACAAACTGAACAAGAAGGTTAAAATGATGAGAAGTGACAATGGTACAGAGTTCAAAAATGGAGTTATGGAAGAATTTTGTGTAGGAAAGGAAATAAGTCAACAATTATCAGCTCCTAGAACTCTTGAACAAAATGGTGGTGCAGAAAGAAAGAACAGAACATTGATTGAAGCTGCAAGAACCATGTTAGCAGATGCTAATTTACCAGTCACATTTTAGGCTGAAGCCATAAATACTGCATGCTTTGTTCAGAATAGGGTACTGTCAACAAAAGGCATAACAAGACACCATATGAAATATTCTACAATAGAAAGCCTTATATCAAGTTTTTCAAGCCCTTTGGATGCAAATATTTTCTTCTGAACCCAAGAGATTATTTGAACAAGTTTCAAACAAAATCTCTAGACTGTTTCTTTGATGGATATTCTACACACTCAAAAGCATACAGAGTATATGTGAAAGACCATTTGAGTGTGATTGAATCATCTGACATCATCTTTAAAGAGAATCAGTTCAACACTATTAATGGAGCAACATGGTTGTTTGATCATGAGAAATTGATAAGGTCCTTCAAGATTTATCCTGAAGACTTTTATGACTCATTCTATAAGACCAGTGTAATTGAGGAGAAAAGGAAGAAGAAGCATTGGACTTGGAAGAATTGTGGAAGAAGGTTGCTAGTAAAGAAAAGGAGTATACATTTGTAAAAGTTCCCTCAAATGATATTGTTGAACAAGTTCAAGACAACAATTAGGAGAACAATCAAAGTCTAGAACAAGATCATGTATATTTGAATAAAATGAAGAAACAAACAATAATCTAGTTCAGGATGAGGGAAACTCAGGCAACCAACCAAACAATGAAGAAGAAAGAGTAACAACTGCAAGATTTTCAAGATCTATTTGAAAGATTGACTATGGACAACAATGGTGCATCCACTTCAAGACAAAATAATGAAGAAGCACAAGAGTTTCATGATGTAGAAACTGAATTGATCATTGAAGAACCAGATCTCAATGAATCAAATCTTGACACAAATGTGTCTGCTGATATGATATTGCAAGCTCTTTATGTTGAAAAGAATCATCCCTCTGAAAACATCATTGGAAACATACATGAGAGAGTCACAAGAAGCCACTCAGAAATTGCATATATATGTTTATACTCCTGTTTCTATCCCAAATAGAACCAAAGAACATTGCTCAAGCACTAAAACACAATAGTTGGGTGGAAGCAATGTAGGAGGAGTTGGCATAGTTCAGAGATTTACATGTGTGGGATCTTGTTGATAGGCCAATAGACAGATATGCAATTGGAACTAAAATGGGTTTTTAGAAACAAAAGGGATGAGAGGGGTTTGGTGATTAAGAATAAAGCTAGGCTCGTAGCACTGGGTTGCCTTCAAGAGGAAGGAATAGACTTTGAGGAAGTCTTTGCACCTATGGCAAGACTTGAAGCTATCAGGATCTTTCTTGATATGCTGCCTCAAAGAACATTAAGGTGTTCCAGCTTGATGTCAAGTCTGCATTCATAAATGGAAAGATTGATGAAGAGGTGTATGTTGTTCAACCTCCAGGTTATAAGGATCCTTTGTATCCAAACAGGGTTTATAAGTTGAATAAAGCCCTATATGGATTGCATCAAGCTCCTAGAGCTTGGTATGATGAGCTATCAAATCATCTTCTTAAAAATTGTTTTTCAAAGAGGAGCCATTGATAAGACACTCTTCTACAAAAAAAAAGGGATCAGACTTGCTTCTGTTACAAGTTTATGTAGATGATATCATCTTTGGATCTACAAATGAACAAATGTGTATGGAGTTTGAAGAGGTAATGAAATCCAAATACAGCATGAGCTCTATGGGGGAAATGAACTTCTTTCTTGGACTGCAAGTACAACAGAAAGCTGAAGGGGTTTTCATTTACCAAACCAAATATGTGTAGGACATTTGAATAAGTTCAATTGTCATGAGTACAAAACTACTTCAACTCCAATGGACACAAATAAAAGATGATTGCTAATGAAAGGGGGAGCCTGTGGATGAACATGAATATAGAGCCAAATTGGATCCCTGATGTACCTTACTGCAACAAGACCAGATATTATGTTTGTTGTATGTGTGTGTGCAAGATTCCAATCAAATCCAAAAGTCTCCCATATGAATGTTGTGAAGAGAATTTTTAGATATTTGAAGGGAAGTCCAGACTTAGGAATTTGGTATCCAAAGAATAAATCTTTTGATCTAATTGCCTACACAGACAGTGATTATGATGGCTGTAACATGAGCAGAAAGTCAACCTCAGGTGGATGTCAATTTTGGGTGAAAGGCTAGTGTCATGGCAATGCAAGAAGCAGACTACAGTCTCAATCTCAACGGCAGAAGCTGAATACATTGCTGCATCTGCATGCTATGCACAGGTTCTATGGATTCAAAACCAGATGCTGGACTATGGTTTGAATTTTCTGAAAACCCCCATTCTTATTGATAATACTGCTGCATATTTTACTGTTAAGAATCCAGTCCAACATTCTAAGACTAAGCACATTGAAATCAGACATCACTTCATAAGAGATTGTATTGAAAAGGTTTGATTGAAATGCAAGGAGTTGATACAAGTGATAATTTGGCAGACCTATTCACCAAACCACTTGATAGAACCAGGTTCAACTTTCTTTTGAAAGCCCTGGGAATGATCAACTCTGATGAAATCTGATGATGATGTGTGCCTAGTTGTGTACCTCTTTATGCTAACTGATTATATTTTCAGAGGTTGCACATAATGAATGTTAGGTGAATATGCTTGATTATGTTACTTAATTTGTTGACTGATATATGCTTCAACTGATTATGAGTGCAAATTTTTTATATGATTGATGTTTTTACATGTTTATCAGTTGATGTGTGTATGTAATGATAGGATGGAGTGTTTTGTTTTGAATTACTTGTTAGAGTAAGCTTCTCTGACATCACTGCTTAATTGCTTGAATATGTGTTTTATCTAATCATTTGATGTTATTAGGATAGGCTAGACCTTGAATGATTAGTACTGTCTGCTTATCTTGATGATATATGTTTGATTAAGATTTGATTATGTTACAATAGTTTGTGTCAAAATAAGTTTTATGTCAAAATTAAATGATAAAATGAACTTTCTAATGAATTTTGCATAATCACTTTTTTGGTCAAAACATGAGCAAGTTGATTGATGGTGTAGAGATATGATAAGACTATTCAGTTCAAGATTTTAAGAAGCTTAAAAGAAGGATTTTTAAAGAAAAGTCTCAAGTAGTTGTTTTTGCTGAAAATTATGTCATTGCCTAGTTAGATGGACATACACTTGTGTATGTTTGGTCCTATAATCAGTATAGATTTAAAGGATAGCCATTAACCAGAAAACTGAAAGCATTTGATGCAATTATAACTTGTTTCTTATTCCTTCACTTAAAAGTATGTCAATAACTCTGACTTTGAAAGGACATATATTCACATGTATGTTTGGTCCTCTTGACCACCTTTGGTCAAACAGGATAGCCATTTAGTTGCCAATTAAGAGATATTGGGGTGATTGAATATTAAACTGTATTTAATGATGGAAATG